>NC_056737.1:1611877288-1611959691 GCF_019279795.1 Protopterus annectens
TCATGTGCATCACCTACAAAAGCAATGCTGCAATCTATTCAAAGCAGCTCAATCCATTTACTGGAGAGAGAGAGAGAGAGAGAGAGAGAGAGTAAGAGAGTGAGTGAAAGGCAAAAAAAAAAAAAAAAAACACAACAAAAATAAAAAAAAATATATATATATATATTTATATGTGTGTGTGTGTGTGTGTGTGTGTGCGCCCACAGATATACAGATACCCATATGTAGACATATATATATATATATATATATATATATATATATATATATATATAAACACATATATACATCATATATATCTACACATATATAGATATATATATATATATCTATATGCACGTCTGCATATATACAAACATACACACACACACATATATGTATGTAAAAACATGTCCCCTATATTACCACCACAGTGCTGCATGCAATGTGTGAGGAAACAGCGCACATAGCAATACACATAGATATATACAGCTGTCAGTGTGTGTAACATGGACAGGTATGTCACATGTGAACACCTTGTTGGGATCACATTGCTCTCATCTGTGAAGTAGGGAATGGGAATATGGGGAAGTATGGCAGGTATAGTTGTAGAGGTGGTCTGGGTTGGTAGATATAGAGGACAGCCTACAGGGGTGGTATGTGACACATGTGGTCGGTAAACACCCTGGATAATGTGTAATCTGTGATGTTGTGGAACAAGCCCTCCCACCCTCTGCTATTCACAGCAGCAGTCAACATCCCGAAGGTGCCTGGCCTGGAGTTTGAGCAGGAGGAGCATGTGGATCCTGTGAATGTGTACTGGGTGCCTCAAGGTGATGTAGCACATCCCACATGTGTATGTGGTGCCCGTTATGGAACAGACCTGCACCTGACCTCAGGGGACAAGGTCATGTCTGTGTGTGCCCCCGGGGGGGGGCAACATCAGCTGACTTGGTTCCACCTGAAGGTAGTGCTGGACCAGTACATGAGGAGTCCCCATGGTGGGTCCCACGTGTGATGTGGCCTGGTAATATGGGCAGATGAGTTTGGAGAGGTGGTTCTGCTGACAAATATTCCCTAAGCATGCTATTGTGTCACTGTTATAGAACATACATGGGTAGTAATAGTCTACACAATCTCGGAACATGTCCAACAGCATACATAGATATCTCCAATAACACAGAATGTCAAATGTGCAGCAGTCACATAGCAAGCATACCACAGGCATATATGGAACCATAGTGGCCCTGACAATGGCATGCAAGTGAATAGTCTGTAACAGGCCAGCAATGATAGTGTCCACACAGGGAACATGTCTGCAAACAGCATAGCACAAAGTGTGGTACAATACAATATTTGTCCCACTGGTAGGTAAGCTGTAGCCATACCTATTGAGTTGTGTGTACAGTTTGTTGTTGCTGATATGATGGGGGTGACAGAGATGTGTATTAGTTGCTCAGACTTGTTTCCATCTTTATGTCTTTCCAGCAATATGTCACATGGACAGCTCCCAGCTTACTCAGCTGCTGAGAACAACATAATGATAAACCACCTAATCCAGCACTACCCTGTCGTGTTTGGCCAGGCCACCCATGAGCAGCAGGAGCGGACCGCCCTGTGAAACAATCTAGTCCACAGGGTCAATGATGTCAGACTGCACAACTGCAGTTATGAGCAGGTCCGGCATCATTGTTCTGACCTGCTTTGCAATGCCATCAGCATGCTGCTGCAGTCCAGGGGGATCACCTTGCAACAGGGGGGGGCATGCCATCCATCCCCACTGACACGTGTTAAGGAGCTCCTCACCAGCCTCATGGCACCTGCCTGTCCACATAGCCAACAACTGCTGGACACCATTGTGGAGGTGGGTGCTACCCACACACCGGTTGAGGAGGGTGCTGGTAAGGTCACAGGGCACATCAGTAGATCACTGTTGTGTATACATCCACCTCTGTACAGGTAGAACATGCATATCTGACATGTCATATATATAGTTTGTTGCTGCATAGTAGTGATAAACAGATGTGCATACATGGTAGTATTGTGGACATGTACTGTTGATGTACTGTAATGCTGCACCCACCCTGTGGCAATGCAACAGGTGTGGCCACTGACTTTGCATCTCTCACCCTCTTATGTAGGTCCATCTGATACATCACCAATCAGCAGCCTGTAGCTGGTGATTATGGTTTATGTTGATGCTTGCCAATACACTGGGCATATAATGGCTATAGTATATTCCATGCACACATCTAACACACCTACCCAGAATGCATGCTGTACTTGTGCACGTATTGTTGCTGCTAAATGGTGACCATGATGGGGTATTGGAAGGGTATGTCAGGCACTTGCAAGATAATTAACATCCTGTCATTGCAGAATGTGTCCACAGGGAGTAACATAATGGTGGGAGACATGGCCTACAGTAGGGATATGTGTAAATCACCACCTGTATACACTGCAACAACAGTATATATACCAGTAGTACAGTGGCAACTGTTACAGAGTCACACTATGACATAACGTATTACCGTGGTCCACATCATCAGCTGGTACTAGGCTGTATTATGTGGTGTGCTGTGTATGGGACACTGTAAACTGACACACATGTGTAGGCCTTACTTGTCAAGCATCTGCAAAAAGGCTGAAGATGGGGGGGTGTCAGCATGATACACCAGTGCACTGCAGCAGGGATCCTAAGGATGCTAAGAATGGGTATATCTGCACGCAGTCAGGTTCAGGAACTGTGGCAGATGTAATCCTACCACCACAGCAATAGTGACGGCAGTGTGTGAACACCAAGGGATGTGCACATGAGTAGACCTTGCAATCATGCAGATTTGGGGAACATGTGTAGGGCAGACTGAACATACACTGGCAAATGGAGGTGGCCCATGCTAGTATACCCCTGCCAGGAGTAGTGACTGTTGTAGTACATATAACAATAGGTGCAACAAACCGTCATGATAAGGGTGTGCACACATATGCACCCACGGAGTGTATGCATCGCGATCAGCATCTGCACACCTAACACATTCCATAGACACTGCATGTGAATTTACAGAACATATGCCACATATCGGGCTCATGTACTGTTAATATATGTGGTGATGTGGTCCCATTGCAGATCAAGGAAGGGTGCGTTATATCAATAAGGGTGTGTACACTCCCCATAGCCATGGTATGCTCTGATGGTTGACAGTGTAATAGTATTGGATTGGTCATACATGGTCCGCTGATGTTGAGATCTGTAAACCAGACATCAGGCATTCACAAATGACATCTGTCCACATATCATCCCAGGTATGTGTCACTCAAAAACATAATGGCTGTGAGCATTAGAGCTAACATATCTGACACAGTACTACACATTCAGCAATGGGTTGTACACCTGTGAGGTTTGGTGCACAGTAGATGGCAGGGTGCAGAAGAAGTGCTCAGCAAAACTGTGTACATGGGTGCAGTGGCATCCAGGGGAAGGGGCATCACCTACTAACACACCACATCCATCACACACATGTATACTGTTGCTAGCATGGATTGACTATAGCTGCACTGCATGCTGTTGTGTACCCGATGTTATGCATGCTGATAGATGGGTAATAGGAGGACTGTGTGTACTATCATTGTGCAACCTCACCTGTATGTGTGTGTGTGTGTGTGTGTGTGTGTGTGTGTGTGTGTGTGCATATGTGTGTGTGTGTGTGTGTGTGTGTGTGTGTGTGTGTGTGTGTGTGTGTATGTGTGTGTATGTGTCTCGGTGGGTGGTTATTTTGTCTGTAAGATCACTCTGGTGAGGTGGAGGGAGGGTGATGCATGTAGGACGTGTGTCTGCACGTGTGTGTGTGTGTGTGTGTGTGTGTGTGTGTGTGTGTGTGTGTGTGTGTGTGCATGTGTGTGCGTGTGTGTGTGTGGTGTCTATATTATAACATCAAAGTCTTAAAACTTCGAATGTTATAATATCGAACCCTGTGCACTGAACACTGAAAATAGCGAAGCTGCAGAATATCGAATACTTTCCTAGGAAAAGTATTCAGTGGGCTGTTTTTGCAGCTTCACTATTTCCTTGACTGTGAAGCGAAGGTTACGGACCGGGTTAAGGTAAGTGTGTGAACAGATCTGGTTAAGGTGAGTGTGTGATAGCTAGAGACATTAGAGTTAGGGAGCGGGTAAGGTGAGTGTGCGATATTGACCTTAAGGTTAGGGAGCGGGTAAGGTGAGTGTGTGATAGGGACCTTAGGGTTAGGGAGTAGGTAAGGTGAGTGTGCGATAGGGACCTTAGGGTTAGGGAGCAGGTAAGGTGAGTGTGCGATAGGGACCTTAGGGTTAGGGAGCGGGTAAGGTGAGTGTGCGATAGGGACCTTAGGGTTAGGGAGCGTGTAAGGTGAGTGTGCAATAGGGACCTTAGGGTTACGGAGCGGGTAAGGTGAGTGTGTGATAGGGACTTTAGGGTTAGGGAGCGGGTAAGGTGAGTGTGCGATAGTTAGGGACCTAAGGGTTAGGGAGTGGGTAAGGTGAGTGTGCGGTAGTTATGGACCTTAGGGTTAGGGTTGGGTTAAGGTAAGTGGATAGCTAGTAGTGTATATAGGTTCATAGGTTCATAGGTTTATACTAGGCTATCTGCCCGAGGGCATTTACAAGCCTAGCCCATAGTTTTGTGGCCACCCCTTTAGTATGGGGAACTATACCCATTATTTTGCTGTGCCTCTGTTGAGCAGTGACACTGAGGTAATCCCTGGGGTATATCTGCAATCTCCCATCCATTGGTCAAGATTTCTCTTGAACAAGGCCAGCGAGTGCTCTGCCTCACATATACGGGATTTTATTCCACAGCATAGGAGTCTTTGGGTGATGAATCTATCCCTCCAGCGTCCTATTAATAGCCGTGTCGAGGTTTAAGTCTCCCCTTGTGGCTCTGACGGATCTAGATTTTTGAGGTGAAGCATATTCATCAAATCTGGGTTTGACATGGCCTTGTATGTTAGGCAAAGGTCACCTCTGAGCAAGCGGTAGCGACTGAATAGAGCTGGAGTTCTTTCAGTCGGGCAGCATAGGACAGATGTTTGAGACCCTTTATCCTTTTGGTGAGGAACTTTGTGGCCTCTCCAGCTGCTGCAAGTGTCGGGTCAGATACATTCCGAATGGGGCATTGTACTCAATCATTGGTCTGATGAGTGATGAGTATAGGGAGACTATGACCTCCCTTGATCTAGATGAGAATCCCTTCATGATAAGGTGGGCAATGTAGAAGGTCTTCCTAACTACTTTAGCTACATGGGTGTCGAATGACAGACTACTATCAACCTGGGTCCCCAGGTCCCTGATAACTTCTTCTATGCTCAGTGGATTGCCACCTATTTGGTAGCTAGGGGTAACCTTGTTTTTCGAAGGGTATGACTATGCATTTTTGGCATTTAACTTTAGGCCATGGCTCTGGCACCAGTTATCCGTTTCTGTGAGACCCTTCTGAAGGATATCTGTGTCAGATGTGTTTTCTACTATGGCCCAGTTTGCAGTCATCTGCAAACTTTGTCAGCCATAACCCTCCTGTGTTTGCTTGTACTGGAAAAGTAGATGCCAAACAAGAGTGGGCCCAGGACTGAGCCCTGTGGTACACCACTTGTGACAGGCTTTGAGTCTGACATGGCGCCAGCAACTCTGACCCTGTGGGTTCTGTCACTCAGCCAGTTTGCAACCCATCTTGTGATGTATGGGTTAACATTTAAGCTGATGAGTTTTTCAATGATACCAGTGGGGTATTGTATGAAGGCCTTCGCCAGATTGAGGTAGGCTGTATGGACTGCCTTTCCCTCATCAATGGCTTTGGTGACTGTTTGAAAAAAGTCAACCAAGTTTAGAAGGCATGATCTGCCTTTGACAAAGCCAAACTGGGATGGATCCAAAGTCTGCAAATTCCCTATGTCTTTATTTATGAGGTCCATTATGATCCACTCCATGGCTTTGCAGATAAGGCTTGTCAAGCTAATGGGCGGTAATTTCCAGGGTCGGTGGAGGCACCGCCTTTGTGAAGTGGGACCACAGTTGCAGTGCGCCACTCCTGGAGTGCGTATCCAGAGGTAAGACTATGATTAAACAGCTGTCCTAGCTGTGGGTTTAATTCCTCGTTGAGTTCGTGGAGCACACAGCCGGGGACACCATCAGGTCCCATGGATGCTGTGTTTTTGCTTTGGAGAGAGCAGTTCTCACTTGGGCGTTGGAGATGTTTGGGGGCTGCAATCGCTTGGTATAGATATCTCTCCTTTTGGGGAGGGAGAAGTTTGCACTGAACCTGTCAGCCAGTATGTTGGCAAATTCTGTAGGATCAGTAATCTTCACATCATTTTGAACTAGTTCTGAGCATATCTGGGAGGTTCCTCCCAGGTTTCTAACATAGCTAAAGAAGGCCTTATGATTGTCTTTTGAGTCTTTAGCTATTTTTCTCTCAAAATTTGCTTTGGATGATTTTATGAGAGCTCTTAGTTTTTTACTTATAGTGATCAAGGGTGTCTTACCTTTTAAGGATTTTGCTCTATCTTGTAGTAGCTTCCTCCTTTTGTTGTAGAGTTTGTTTATGGCTGGGGTCCACCAGACTGGGCGCTTGCCTTTGGTACAAAGAGTCTTTGTTTTGCTTGGGATTGCCTTATCCAGGCAGTCCTGCAGGTGCTGGTAGAAGGCATTTGTAAGTGATTCAGCGGCTTGAGTACTGTTTTCCGCGGGTCGGGGGCCTTAAAGGAGACCACACTAGTCTTTAGAAGTGTGAAGTCGGCTTTAGAAGTTCTTTACTGTGGTCTTTTTATTTCAGGTGGGGTGGGATGAGGACCTCCAGCGAGATTAGTTTGTGATCTGATCTCACCAGTGAGGGTATACTTCGGTGTTGAACATTGTGCTCCCATGTTCGTGATGATGAGATCAAGTATGTTTTCTCCTCTTGTGGGGATGGTGACTAGTTGTTCCATGGCATTTGAGTTTATGAATTCCAGGAACTTTTGGGCTAGGGTGTTTGGGCTTGAGTAGTGTTCCCAGTCTATATTAGGGTAATTGAAGTCACCTAGTATGATGGTGTTTGGTGATACATTTATCCCCTCTAGTGTTTTCAGGAAGGCCATGTGAGGTTCCTGAGTTTGTGAGGTGGCCTGTAACATGCTACAATTTGCAGAGCAGTCTTGCCTATGGTTAATTGCACCTGGATGGTCTCCGATGCATCGTGCGTTGCCACCAGTCTTGAGGTGTGGGTGTCTTTGATGAATATGGATACCCCCTCCTTTCTTGGTATTGTCCGGATTTTGGGGCGGAGCATGATAAGAGGTAAAACCTGATAGTGCTGGGGTGCTCTCAGGAGCCTTGAACCAGGTTTCTGTCACTGCACAGACATCGATGTTCTCCATACTGAGAAGGGCCTCGAGTGCGTGCATTTTGAGATTTAGACTTCTGGCATTGAGCAGCATTACCCTTAGTTTTTTCCTTTTTGTGTTCTAGGGTGGTAGGTTTAGAATTTGAGCTTTGCCTAAAAAGGCACTATGGGGTGGCAAGAGCCTTTGCCAATATCCAGAATCCCAGGGTGACAGGTGCAAGCCGTCCTTTGAAGCAGCGTGGCTTGTCCAGCATGTCATCCCAGGCAGACAGACATTGGATCCCCTTTGAATGACACCAAAGTTTAAGCCAATTGTTAAAGCTGATCATCTTATCTCTGTATTGTGGCATCATTCTTGGTGAAGGTAGGATACCGCTCAAGGTCAGGGTCATACCTGCCTGGGCTACATAATCAGAGAGCTCCTCAATGTCTCTTTTCATGTAGTCCAAGGAGTGCGTCTCAGGTCGTTTACACCAGCGTGGACAATGACTGAATCGTATTTGTACCTGCTGTTGAGAGACCTGAGTGCTTGCGTTATGTGGCGGATTCTAGCACCCGACAGGCAGCTTACTGTGACCTTCTCCTTACTCAGTCTGGTGAGCGGGCCGTCAGTGTGTCTGACTATGGAGTCACCAATGACTAGTGTGTCTGGCATTGTGTTTGGCCTTAAGGGCTGTGACTGTTTGACACTCTGACTGTGAGGTCTATGTGTTGCAGGTGTTGTGTTCTGAGGTGGTGGTTGTTTGGGTGTCTGCTTTGGTGGCCTCTGCTGTTTTGGTAGATTTTTGATCAGAGCCACGAGTATGTCTTTGTGTGTTTATGTGTATGATTTGAGGTTGTGATGGTACTATGTGAGACTGGGTCTATAGTGTGTGTGGTAACCTTCTCCTCCTGACTGGTCTTGCCAGTCCTATGTTGAGAGCTCAGCCTCCAGTTTGGCCGTATAGTTGCATCTCTGCATGTATTTGTGTTTTGTGGGAGGAGGAGAGGGTTGTCTGTGTACATGAGGCAATTGTAACATTGCCTCAATATTCCCAGGTTCACCAGCTGAGCAGGAGAGGACACTAGCAACTGATCCTCGACATGCTAGAAGGACTAGACAAAAACTTTAAAAGAGATTCCGGGGGATGTGGGTGACCGAGAAATGGGGTTTTGCCTTTTGGGGTGCTATCTATAAGAGTGCGTATCAAGGTAATAAGTACTGTAGGAGCAAGTGCTAGGTTTAACAGATAGAAAAGTCTACTTGGAGTCAAGTAGAGATGATCTTTTAGGTATTAGAGAAAGTGCTAGTAACAGGGATGCTTAAAGGTAAGATTGAAAAGAATGCACTCTGCAGTGTGCACTAGAAGTTAGATATGAAAGTAGGTAACTTGAGTTTTACCTGTTTAAAAGTTAAGGTTTAGTGGAGAGTTACTATTTTTAAAACAGCAAGATGGACTGAAAGGGGTGGTTACTTTTGTATTTTGGTACTATGAAATACTGTAGGATGGCCAATAAATTTAAATAATTGAAGGGTGGGATTTCAAAAGTGATGGTTTGTGATTACTCACATAAGCCAGTGAAAGTAGAGAGAAATGAGATATATGGTCAGATTAACATAAGAGGCGGGCAACTAGAAAGACAGTGGTATTTAACAAGACAACTTAAATGGGTGGGAGGGAGGGAAAAATTCTGCCTGACTCAGAACAGAGAGAGCTGTGGTCTCTTTTGAAGTTTTAATATGCTGTTTAAAACAGAATGCAAGCAAAACACAAGATAAAGAAAACAAACTACAGTATTCAAAATATAGAAAGGCAATACAGAAATACAAAAAATAACAGCAAACTAACCTTTCCTTCACAGCAAAGTGTAGCAGAGTCTGGATGAGCCTTTCTGGTTTAGTGTAGGGTTTTGTGAAGTGTATGTGTCTGGATTATTTATTTTGGTGTGCTTATGTTGTGTGTATGTGTGTCAGAACAGCAAATTTTTTCCCTGGGAAAAAATTTGCTATTCTGAGTGTTCAATGTTATAGTCGTTCAATCGGAATGGTTCAATATTATAACATTCAAAGTTTTAAGACTTCGAAGTTATAATATAGACGTGTGTGTGTGTGTGTGTGTGTGTGTGTGTGTGTGTGTGTGTGTGTGTGTGTGTGTGTGTGTGTGTGTGTGTGTGTGTTGGTGTATCAGTGTGTGTGTGTATGTGTGTATTGTTTACAGTTATGCAATGCTGTACGGGTCTTAAAGTGCATTTCTTGTTTTCCCCCACAGGTGGCGAGGTGGGTCAGGGTCCCTCCTGTATGCAATCTGATGTTGGTGTCCATACAGACACCGAAGATGATGAGGCACAGGTGGGGTTGTCAGGGGCTGAAACAGCGACATCATTTGACATCCTTTTTTTAGCCACCCCAACCCATCACACAGTGTCAGTGCCTATACATACCCCATCACCAGTGGCCATAGCGGAGGGACAGCTGGCATTTGATGGCAGTGCACAGGAGAGTGTGGTAACCATGCCTACTGTGTCTGGTCACAGAAGGCATAGGCAGATGTCCAGCAGGAACCACAAAGGCAGATGTCCAGGATGCTCATGGTAGGATCACTGGTCATCATGCTCCTGGCAGACGCGCCACAACTGGTACCACCAGGCACATGTTTCAGGCTGTCATGGTGGTTCAGGCATGTATGGAACATTACACCAGACAGGGCCTGAGGCTGCAGAGGGCTGCTCTCACATCTGTAAGCGACAACTTCCGTGAACTGCATGGTGCCATGTGTGCTTATACCGAGCTCATGGATAGATGGTCTGGTGAGATGATGGCCCTCATCGACCATGGTATGTCCGTGCTTCAATGTGTGGTGGGAGTGTGGCAATGGCCATGTGGATGTAGGCCAGCAACACCAACAGCTGGCAGTCAACATGGATGTGCTAGGGCACCAAGGGGCTCTAGTAATGGCAGTACCAGCCCCAGCACTGCGGGGGCGAACTGTCCACAGCACACCACAGCAGATCACGAGCACATGGTCCTGGCCAGTCCCAGGAGGGACCTGGTTCCAGTGGACATCTGTCATCATCAGGGGAGTGTAGCACATTGAGGCCTGTACCTGGATGTGCCCATGAAACCCCCAGGCAGGCACAGTCCACGTGAACTGCACACCCTGCCAGGTATGGTCTGCAGCTGTCCATAAACAACTGTGTATGGCAGCCACATGGCAGAACTGTGTGAATGCATACCCACACATTACACGACCACACCTAGGGGAACCCCATACCTACACACACCACATCACCATGCCCAGTTCACCTCATTACACCTCTCACCCACACACATGGTGTCAAATATATGGCCCACCTTCGACCTCTGGCAAACCAACAACACACCCTGTGATTATGATGATACCTGTGCCACATCCCTGTCATCCATAACATCGATGCAGGGACAGGCGAATATGGTTCTGATGCACACGGTGACTGTACTGTAGTGTACCAAAGTATTGCAGTGTAACATGTTGTCAGGAGTAAAGTTTAATGCATACATGTCAGGTAGTGTAGCCATCCAGGAATGATGCATTATAGCTGTTAGTAACACTGGTTGATTGTGGTCTCCATAATGTTATCCATTTGTGTTGTTGGTGTACATGTGTTAACAGGATGATAGTCTGCAGTCATATTCCACAACGGGGTATGGCACTGTGGTGACACCATGGCTGTAACATATCTGGGGTACAGTTGAACACATGTCACAGGTTTGTATAACAGTTATTGCCTGTGCCACATGGACAGGTGACCCACTGGGATGTGTATAATCTGCAACCTGATGTAGACCCATCCACATACACGCACACTCTTACTTGGCAACACTGGGACTAGACCCCTACCTAGGTATGTAGTGCTACTGAAGTGTGTGGCTTTCATTGCACACACCACACAACATTTAGGGTGAGGTGTGTTCCAGGTTACATGCTACATGCAGAACATCACCAGACATGTACAGTATGCTAATGGGGGATGTAATGGGTGTATATGGACAATACATAGTGTGACATACCTTCATATACACATTAACAAACACATAACAGGCAGACACACGTCCGAGAGACCTGGGCCTATCGCTGCTAACTAACTTGACCATGTGTCCGATGTGTTACAGGTAGGTTGCACACATCACATGCATAACTGGGCTGGATTTTGGTATCAGTTACCTGTATGGTAGATGGTGGCAGTGGTAACCGTGAAGTTGTACATGGGGCATATATCGGATGTACCTTGGTGTAATGAAAATGTATACAGCACTCACATCCCTCAGTAGATATTGTACTCCCTGAAATCCATGATGACACTCTGACATACCCACCATCACACATTGCCCACGACTGCGATACAACCCATTGTATATCCCAACAGTGGTACTACAGGAATATGCATGTAATGCACATGCCTCAGGCATAGTAGGGAGTTGTATTCCCATGCGTCATCTATGGGCAGCAACAACACTATCTGTGCTACTGTGAGGCAATGGGTATTGTAATAGGAGTATGTGGCCTCAGAATGCTGTACCCTACAGATATACGGACATGCACACATACACACACTTGCCAGAACTCAATGGTATCCCATGCCTATCGACCCATTTGTATAACACTATTGTGCTGGTACTGCAAGGCTCATGTAGCAGGTAGGGAGAGGAGCGTAACAGGGTACATGTAATGTCCCATACAGCAGCAGCCACGACTGACTATGGCAATGGTTGTTGCGGTGGTTGTGAAGGTCCTCATGGAATTCCCAAGTATAGCTGTGCTAACACACAGACACTGCTATCCTCAGTAATGCACACATACACATGTGTCAGTACTGGGGTGCATCGCTGCAGGTTGTCATAGCTGTGTACCTACACTTATTACAGATGTCATTACTCTCCTATGTTATCAGAC
This sequence comes from Protopterus annectens, assembly GCF_019279795.1. NCBI lineage: Eukaryota > Metazoa > Chordata > Ceratodontiformes > Protopteridae > Protopterus > Protopterus annectens. The sequence continues at coordinate 1,611,889,529 of NC_056737.1, forward strand.
TTGGTGGGGAGAACTGGTTACCAGGGCTAAGCCATACTTAGGAGGTATCAGCATTACTCCAATATAACAGCTAAGCTGATTTGCACACTGGTAAGGGAAGCCTACACTGTGTAAGTGCCCGTATGTTTACCCGTAGCTTACGACTGCTTCACTTCATGCAAACCCACACAAATGCGTTAAAGCTGCTCAAAACTGCCTTAAGCACTCTATATCCAACAGCCCTTGTTCTGCCCAGCAACAAAATAAACAGCCATTGCAAGTCTTGAACCCAGGCCCCTGTACACTATAGTCACAACACTTAACCACTACACCATGACCACTGTGAAGACAGCTGTTGTTTTTCCAATATATCTGTCAATACAAATATTGATTAGTATTGAACAATTGCCTTTACTTCCACAAATGTGTAGTACTTGTTATTAATATGACTGTTGCATCACATATGTTCTTTTATCATAATGTACACATATCAGATACATACGGTGAGATACATCTGGGAAGGTATACATAACCATGATGTTTACACATGACAGGAATATGGATATATACATATGTATATGTTGATATATGTTTACATGTACATACACATGTATATTCATACATATGTCTGTATACACATCTGTATAGTGCATCATATATATGGCCATGTGCAGATCTCTTTGTATATATATATATATATATATATATATATATATATATATATATATATATATATATATGTATATATATATATATATGCATATCCTATGTGTACAGATATGCCTATTTATGTAGATATATATGTAGATATCTATAACTATATGTGCATACATATTTATTCTGATATATATATATCACTGTCAATGTATATGTAGATATCCATAAATATATATTCATATGTATCTGTATATGTGTAGACATATATTGCTGTGTATATGTATATATTTGAGTGTTTATATATATATATATATATATATATATGTGTGTGTGTGTGTGTATGTGTACACACACACACATATATATATATATATATATATATATATATATATATATATATATATATATATATTATATTTATATATATATATATATATATATATATATATATATATATATATATATATATATATATATATATATATATATATATATATATCCCTCTATGTATGTCGATATGTATATGTGTATATATCTATTTAGATATATGGATATATATGTACATATATGTTCACCATATATCCAGAACATGGAGAGGAGTCCTACCTCACCGTGAATAGTCCCAACCTCTTAGTGAAAGGGAATGCCAGGTATGTATTTCAGGTATATATGTAGTTGCTACTGTAATAGGGGTTGTCTTAACAGACATATTGTGTGTGGGAGGTCACATCTGCTTTTAACATGTGCGCCATTGGCTACTGACAGACATGCTAAGGACATCATAGTACAGTACCACTGCTAGCACAGTAATGATTCTGTAGACTACAGCAGAGATATGGCCAATAAACTGGACAGTCTGACACACTCTGGTCAGTCCATATGTATACACAGAACCCCTTAGTACAAGACATGTTGACCAAGCCTGACAATCTGGATGTTAACAATCATGTAGATGGGTATATCATGTAAATACTGGGATGCATATGCCCGCATAGGTTATGCATTCACACACTCCTGTCTGTCCTGACACATAATAACCACTGGTGCAGAGGTCACATGGCCACATACTACCCATTAGTTAGTGACATACATCTGTACAGCATCCCACTGCTTTGTCAGAAATACATGACAGTTATGGTGGCCCAGCACCAGTACATCTGGCAAATTTCTGGACATAACATCACACTGGGTAAGTACACTAAGCTGCTAGGCATGTAACAAAGCACTGTGCAAACTACAGGCAGACTGCCACAACACTGACCTAGATTTCTTATGGGGGAATACAAATGTATCCTCAAATATAGCAGGCTCTACAGGCATGTTAAAGCACAGAGTAATAGACACCTGTGTGAAAGTGCATAGCCACAACCAATGTGAACACAGCCACAGGCACATATGGTAAGCTACCTTAATATTACAGTATATGGACTGTCTGATCAACACCATCCTCATATGTACCACTTACACACTAGCCATACATATATTGGGCCACTACACAGTGTGGTCCAATGCCTGTTTGTGATATGGGACATGTGCATGTTTGGACCTACAAACATGTAATCCAATAGGGTACCATATGCAGGAGCAGCATGTAACATCAGATAGAACAGGACCAAGAACAATGACATCTACCAGTGTGTACACAGGCCAAGGTACATATTCACAATACACACACTGTCGACAATCACCAGAAGTACACACCTCAGTACTGTACACACAACCACAGAATGCCCAGGTTATGTCCTCAAATATAACCTCTACTATACATAACATGTGTAGCAGTCTGATATCTCACTTGCTTGTTATCAGATATGATGTCAATGAATAATGGTGTACCGAACATATGCACCTCTTACTGCATGACATATGTACAAAGGTTGACAGAGCTGTGGCTGGAGGCACACACACAGGGCCAATATTGATATGTTGCTGGGATAACCTCATACATTTACTGTTGTAACAGGGTTTGTTCTGACATATGTCATATGAGGGATATGAAGTCAGTAACTCTCATGTCTGCCACCATGTACTGAATGCAGTCCTCACACTATGCTTCTGCAGTTCTCAGATAGGTGTTCTTTGAGTAACACAAGAAACAAAAAGCACCACACACTGCCCAGTCTGCAGATGACCCTACAGATGTAGGGGTATGGACTGGCACCACAGCCTCTTGGCTATTTCACATCTGTTATCCTTGTAAGGTGGACATTGTGACATGTAATAGGGCCACCATATAATACATTTACAAAAAACGCTCCACAATGAGTCCAGTTGTTACACACTCACAGCCACCTCCACACAGAATATAAATGACAAACACAGACACACACACAAATACATGCCATGTCTGGGATTTGAACCCCTACCTAACTAGTTTAGTACACTACAGCATTACACAGTTATAGGATACACCACAGAGATTACTAGAGTACTTCCTCCCCATAGGTGTATTTCACTGGGAATGACATCAACATGCTTGCCAAAGAAGGTCAATTGAGGTTGTAGTGACTGTGAATGGCCTCAAAAGCATTGCACCCTACAAACACAAAGATCCACACTTGCCATGTGTGAGAATAGAGCCCCTACCAAAGTACTATATCACACGACAGCATTACACTGTTATAGGACACACCATGGAAATTACTGGACTACTGTTTTCCCAAAGGTGTATTTCACACTGAGTGACATCAGCAGGCTTGCCAAAGTAGGGCATTTGAATTGTACTAGCCTAAAAAGCATTGCTCCCTACACAGACAAAGAATCGCACACACAAACATCCACACTTGCCATGCGTGGGAATAGAACCCCTACCAAAGTATTATATCACACTACAGCATCATGCTGTTATAGGACACACCACAGAGATTACTGGGCTACTCTTTTCCTAAAGGTGTATTTCACACTGAATGACATCAGCAGGCTTGCCAAAGTAGGGCATTTGAATTGTAGCAAGTGTGACTAAACTAAAAAGCATTGCTCCCTACACAGATAAAAAAATCACACACACAAACATCCACACTTGCCATGTGCAGTAATGGAACCCCTGCCAAAGTACTACATCACACTACAGCATTTCACTGTTATAGGACACAACATGGAGAGTACTGGACTATTCGTTTCCCAAAGGTGTATTTCAAAGTGAATGACATCTGCAGCCTTCCAAAGTAGGGCATTTGAACTGTAGTGAGTATAACTAGCCTAAAAAGCATTGCTCCATACACAGACAGAGACACACACAGTTGCCATGGGATTAGAACTCCTAGCTAATTAGTTTATCATACTACAGCATTACGCAGTTATAGGACACACCACAAAGATTACTAGGCTACTCCTTTCCCAAAGGTGTATTTCAAAGTGAATGATATTAGTAGCCTTGCCAAAGTAGGGTATTTGAATTGTAATGAGTGTGATTAGCCTAAAAAGCATTGCTCCCTACACAGACAGAGACACACACACACATAAACACACACACAGTTGCCATGTTGGTGATTAGAACTCCTACATAACTAGTTTATCAAACTACATCATTACATAGTTATAGGACGAGCCATGGAGTTTACTGGGCTATTCTGTTCCCAAAGGTGTATTTCAAAGTGAATGACATCAGCAGCCTTGCCAAAGTAGGGTATTTGAATTGTAGTGAGTGTGACTAGTCTAAAAAGCATTGCTCCCTACACAGACAGAGGCACAGACACACAGGTGCCATGCCTGGGATTAGAATTCCTACCTAACTAGTTTATCACACTACAGCATTACACAGTTACAGGACGTGCCACAGAGATTACTAGGCTACTTTTTTTCCCAAAGGTGTATTTCAAAGACATCAGCAGGGTTCTCATAGTAGGGCTATGGGGAGGGCAGTGTGTGTGCATGGGCCATAACCCATTCATCTAGAGGTAGACACACCACATGCGGGTTTATATTCCACAGGTACATGTATACAACTGCTAGATGACTACTGCCTTGTACAGTCATGTTGCACAGCTAGCACTTGCACCACTGAGTCTGTAATGCTGATGGATACAAGTGGCTAATTTCTACAGTGAGTGACATTTACACATTATGTGGTGGTAGCCATTTGGCTGTGTGCTGGGTGAGACAGGCCTCATGACGGAAGGCTCTTTGTCACTGTCACTCTCTTCCACACATCTATGTATGTGTACTTTTGGCATATTATAGTGTTTTGTCCTTGGATATATGTGTGTATTCCCATCCAGTGTGTGTGCAAAGCATGACTGGTGCATACTGATGATTATATACACTAACATCTGCAACTGTCCAATATGTATGGTCCACTGTTGTTGGCAGACATGGGCTTGTTGGCAGACATAGGCTTCATTTCTTTAAGTGTGTGTCCGTGCCCAGTATGACCTTTCAGTATGTTGTCTGACATTGCCTTCATTTCTCTAAGTGTGTCAGCATGCCCAGTATGCCCTTCAATATTGAATGTGTAGATCCATTCCAGGTAGTTTGTACTCCAGTGCAGACATTTGTGTTCTACAATTACAGGTAGCAAACTGTTTCTGCAGGATATCTGTAGATCAGTTGACAATATTGGGTCAAACTGTACAAGAGATAGTGTGTATTGTAGGTGATTGTGTCTGTGCTGCTTCTGCTACATGGCTCTGGTGTTAGCAGAGATATCCAGACATGTGTACTGTTATACACTGTGATGTTTTATGTCTTCAAGTACTGTCAGGTGGACATTTTTGCTCTTAGTGATGTCCTGGGGAAAACAGGGTGAATTCAGCTGTGTCCAGTATTGTGGCCACATGCCTACATATTCATGGAAAGTTATGCCATTCTGGAGGGGGTGCTGCAGACACTTGCTGCTGGGTCTATGTATCCAGTTCAGCACCTTGGCACAGTGCTGGCAGAGGATCCCATACTTGTACATCCATCGACATGACAGTATGGCCTTATCCTGCTGTGGCAATACTTCACTGCTGTACAGATTCACACAGGTTACCCAGAGGCAGGGGTCATAAGTCAGGACATTACCCCTATTGTGGTGTACGGGCGGGTTTTTAGCGACCCATTTTTTGTGTTTGCAACAAGGAATAGTATGTGCACATGGCTATGTGTTGGACCTTGCACACTCCATGCTGCCCATGCCCCCCCCACTCCATTATTCTATCATTTTCCATACATTATGCATACATTCTCTGATACTTTCCCTATAGTTATCGCCTCATCACAGTTGTGTTTTGGTGTTGGTCCACAGTTCATGCAGTGGGACATGGTGGACATGTTACTGTGGTTTGTCCACATGGCCTTGCATATGGCTTATGTGGAGTGTGTTATGTTGTTATTTGGGTGTCCATGACATAACATACATTGGCAGTACTGGTGAGACACAGGCCTTTTGCAGAGGCCTGTAGGCCATTTGGTGGTGATGCAGGCCAGCTGTAGCAGGCCATTGCATTATGTCAGTCCTACAGTCCCAGAGTGCCATACAGTATATTCCCTTGTGGTGACAGGGTAGGTGTGCTAGGTGTTCATGCCAATACTTTCTATCAGTATTGGTCAGGTGGTGTGGTGGTACTTACAGCTAGGCACACACCTGCATGTGACACCTGTACTGCGTGCTGCATTCTTTCGCTACTGCCATACACAGGTGAGGATCATATTGTCCCCATTCCCAACAGCAGGGATACGACCAGAGAGGTACTTGTGGGTGGTGTTTGGGTGAGCTGGGTGCACGTGTGCTATGGACACTACTTGCATCAGACTCACAGATATGCATGGGGAATTCCAGTTATGCTGGCCTGTGCAGGGACATCAGCTGTTTCCCAATACATCAGTCCTATTGATCTGTAAGTGTTCGACCAGACGACACTGGTATTCCCTACTACACGCCCAGATAATGTGATGCATACCTGTATGTACAATTCCAAGGGTGTGTCCATTTCACAGTTACACATTCTATACTGTATGTCTCGGGTACTTTTCCCTGTGTACTGCTTGTATATGTAGCCCAACAGTTATGCCATGTCCATCTTTCAGATGGTGACACATATTACCACCATACATTTACAATGGCTTACTGCTAGCATGTGTTATACTAGGGGGAATTGTCTTTGGCACTGCAGTTGTGAGGACTTGGCCCTGTCATCGGCAGTAGTGGGCTACGGCCACCAGGTCAAACCTCAACATTCATACATACTGACCACTCTCACACAATATGTAACACATACCAACCTAGCACACACATACCTGCATATTGTACAAATGCTACAATCTATCCTGCTACCTTGGCCACCTCTGGTCATCTGTGCTCCACTGGTATTATACCTACACATACATGTTACTACATGTCTACATCGGATTGGGGGGGCACACCAGACTGTTATTACATTTCTAAATAGGATTGGGGGCACACCTGACTGTTACTACATTTCTGTGTAGGATAGGTGGGCACACCTGACTGTTTCTACATTTCTACAATGGATTGGGGGGGGGCACACCTGACTGTTTCTACATTTCTACATAGGATAGGGGGGCACACCTGACTTTTTCTACTTGTCTACATAGGATTGGGGGGGTTCACACCTGACATTTGTACACATTTGCTATGACTGTAATGGTATGTCAGGTACTCCATTTCATTCTGTATTCTAACCTAACATGCTGACTAGAGGCATATCGGTGTACTACAGGTCTTAGGTTTGATTGGCCTACATATTAGTTTCTGACTTCCTACCCTTCAGAACTAACATCCCACTGCCGGACCTGATGTAGTCTGTTTGTGTAGGCCTGGGGGTGAGGTTACCCATAGGCATCATTCAGGGGCCTTAGCACAGCCTTTGTTTGTGTTTGTCTACATCTGTCCTGCTGGCTGAGACTGTTGTTGGGTATGTGAACCTCCCTGACTGGCATGTGTGTGTCATATGGACACACATGTGGCCCAGCACATTTCCTGCAGCGGGTTTTGTCACCATGTGTAGTACTGGCTACTATGGTGACATCACTATTTATTACATATCTCATGCTGCCACTGTAGGTGTCTGCTATCTGCTGGCATCCCATTCAGCCACCCAATTCCTTGCATGCTCACATCCATACCATAGATACAAGTAACAACACATACTACTCCATTCGACAATTGGTAAGGAGAGTGAATTACCTTGTGCGTGTGCCAGTATAGAGGATGGTGCTGAGGGACTGCCTATATTGGATGCACATAGTACACTCCCTAAACATGGTTGAGCACAGGTAGTGTCATGTTTGGCATCCCTTTTACTGTATGTGTGAGTCAGAGAGAGGTGTCATTCTCTGGGTCCCTACTGTGTCAGTGTATGTGCTATGCATTGCCTCTTTGCCAAGGCCAGGGCATACTGGGCACGCCTCCATCTGCCTACTGGGGCAGGCTCAGGTTGTTCCTCCTCTGAGTCACTCTGTGCCTGTGCAGGCCTTGGCATTGGTGGGGGGGGGGGGCTGTGCAGCCCTGCCCCATGCCGTTCCTGCTGCAGCTGTTTCTGCAGGATCATATTGTGTATCATGGCACATACGGTGACAATTTGAGTACATGTAGCTGGTGAATTCTGCAAGGCTTCACCGGATGTGTCCAGGCACCGGAACCATGACTTGAGCATCCCAAACACATACTCTGTTATAACTCTGGTCTGTGCATGTGCCTCACTATGGCGTTATTGTTTGGGTGTGTGTGCATTTCTGATGGGTGTCATCAACCATGGCTCCAGTGTGTAACCAGCATCCCCCACTAGGTGACTGTAAGGGATGTCCCCATTGGCAAATCTCTGGTACAGCTGTGTCAGATGCCAGATGTGGGAATCATGATAGCTTCCAGAGCAGCCAGCACACACATTCATTATAATGCCTTGGGAATTGCACACAACCTGGCAGTTGATGGAGGGGAAGCCCTTGCAGTTGATGTAAACCCTACCCCAATCACCAGGTGTTGCTTTAATGCATATGTGCGTGCAGTCTATAAGCACCCACTACCTCAGGGTATTCTGCTATTTTGTGGAAGAGACGCATATTGCTGGCCAACACCTCACGGGTGTTGAGGAAATATACATGCTCACTGGCATGTGCTGACATGGCATCCAGGAACTGGTGGAATACTCTGGATGCTGATGCCTGTGAGATCCCCATGATATCCCCATTTGGGCTTTGGTAGGTACCTTTGGCTAGTATTCTTAGGCCTACACATAACTTGGTATCCACTGGGATGAGTTCCCCTCTCTTAGTTCTGTGTTTCAGGCATGGCCGGCACATCTCAACAATTTGCTGTAGGAAGTCCCTGTCCACCCTATGGCGCTTCACTATCTCCAGCTCTTGTAGCCCCTGGTAGCTTGCCCTGGGTCTGTACACCCTTCTCCATCCCCTCATTGTGGGTTGGTCAACAACATTCTTATTCTCACCACCCTCAGCCTCTTCCACATGTTGATGTCTGATAGCTGCTGCAGCCCCTATCATTTTGTTGTTTTTGTTTGTTAAACGTTCCCCGCTTGTATACACCGGTGGTGTAGAGTATGTGGGAAAAAACGGAAGGGAAGGTGTTTGGATAGTTTATAGCAGGGTTCTGGGCTGGGCTGGTCTGCTGCCTGTGTAATTGACTGATTCTGATACAGTTCACCTGCCAGCTATGCTAGTTCTCCTAGATTACTTTCCTACTGCTGTTTTCCCTTCCCATTGTCTTCCTATTTAAGCCTGGGGGTGCGCTGCACAAACACAGTGTTCAAATGTGCACAGAGCTGATATTTCCTGCTTTACTTTTTTTTTTCCTTTAACACCCGGTGCTCGGCGCGCACACCTGCTTAGGCAATGTAAAGAATGCTAGGCAGCCTCAGACACAACCCCTTGCTTAGCTCTACTAAGCTAATGGCAAACCCGAGCCACAGGGCTCCAATCCACTTACAGTATGCTTGACACACCCCGCTATGATGTCAGCTAACTCCTAGGCTTGCACCAAGGTATTCCTGCTCTTACACCATTGGGTGCAGACTAGTATGCAGGGGAAATCTGGGATTTAGTATCATTCCCTTCATTTGTATAGGATTGCCTGCTGATGCATAGTTACAGGTCCCACACTGAGCCTCCCCCCTTAGCAACCACTATTCACTGGCCATGTTGTCTTTTGCCTGCCATTGAGTATAATGCCAAAATAGTGATTTTGGTTAGAATGCTTATTTTAGGGTTTTTATTTTATTTTTCGCCTGATCTCATTTGAGAGCTGCTGCCCTACGCTTAAGCAGCCAAGATCGGCTAAAAAAATAAAAGTTTATTTTTTTATTTTTGCAACTGTTTTCTATGCCAGTGGCCATATATTTGGCCATTGGCATCCTTTCTGCATAATATCCACCCTTTATTAGGAGCTGTCATGGCTCCGTTTTGTAGTTTGCAGAAATGTATTCGGTTATTGAACGAGTACATTTCTGCAGATTACACTAGTCCTGCACGGCCGACTTCCAGCTTCCTGGATCTCACATTCACCTCATCTGCGTGGATCTCACCTGCAAATGGGGTGATTTGCATATAGGGGCTGAGTCCGTGCAGGACTAGTGCAAGAGTGCTCATGCACAAACCTACAGCTTATTCCTGGATCACACAGCAGACATATTGCCTGCTGGAGCTCCTGCATTAGTCCTGCACACCATGCAGGGCTTGCTGAATCTGGGTGATAGTCTTGTTAATACTTCCTTAACTTTCTTGTGATGTTGATCACATGAGGTATCCTAGTATGGCCCCTTTCTTACTGTTCCCTAGCACAACTGCTATTTGTAATGGTATAACACTAATTTACTGTGCACCCTTTCCTTAGAATACTGATGCTATACTTAGTCATGCCTCACAGCTGTCCATAATTTTACATAATGTCCATATTTTTAGCCTCATATTTTTTGTCTGGATCTCGTAAACTTTGTAATTTTCTTGTAAACCACTGAGGACTGCAGTCTCTAAATAATGACAGTGATTTGATTTTCAGACTTCATATCCTTCAGAAAATGCATACTAATGCAAAGCTTATTATTCTAACAACTTTTTAAGTTTATAAGTGCAATGTTTAAAATCTGCTCCTGATTTTGATCCTTTATTCCCCTCATTGTTTGGCTTTGCCCAGACTTCTTGAGCAAAGATGTTGAGAGGTATGGTCTTGATACATGGAGAAGCATCTATGAGTTGTATTGTACTATGGAATCCACAGTATTTAATTTTGCACTGCGGCAAAGCAAATGGTTCTGAATTCCTCCATGTCCTACATGTCTTTTCTTGACTGTTTTCACTTGTTGTGTCTTTTGGCTTTTCCCAGTTAGGGGTCGCCACAGCGGAACTCTGGTCCACTAATGACTGGCAGTAGATTTTTATGTGCTGAGTTGCCAGCCCTGATGCACAACCTTCAACGAAGGTACGCCTATTCATGCATGTCTCCACACAGAAGACACTCTTGCTGAGAATCGAACAGGACAATGTCTATCTGTGAGGTGACAATGCTACAGCAACACCACCACAGCAGTAGTCTTGACTGTTTTCACTACGTGCATAATATTTATGTACATAAGTTACAGCAGTCATTGCTAATTTTTTTCTATTAGTTCTTTATTTCTTTCTTCCTTCAGTAGGTATTATAGTTGTTCCTCAGAACCATAATCATACAAATTAGAAGGAATTAGATCTGTATATGGGATTCCAAGAGACAAGATTTAATACAGCAGGCTAGTGCTTCACATAATAGACTGATAAAACTTAAATGCAGTTGAATGACCCTTTCATGACTAGGATACTGGAACTATATATTTTTACACTGAGCTATATCTGGCTTACCTAGCATCCAGTGCAATTCCCTGAACTGGCACCCCTTTAACTCTACGTTAAGGAATAAAAAAAAATATTTATTCTTTTTGAGTGTACACCAAACCACTTGCTACAAATGTACTAAGTGGCTTGCTACAGTTAAATGTAACAAGTGGCTTGCTACAGTTAAAATATCACATATGTAGAGCCAGAGTGCTACAGCCATGATTGCAAATAAAGTCAATTGTCAGTTGCACCCCATAACATCTTATACCTGTGGCAGCTATCCACTACACCTCTGTTACTGCATCCCAAAAGTACAGCTGGTACCAGTACCTATGCAAAAGAACATGCTCATATGAGTAGATAACAGATGGGAAGAAGGCATGCTATAGGTGGGAGCTACTGCTGCATTTCAGTGCAGTTACAGTGTAATATGCACCACTCAGAATATATCACTGACAAGTGACATACATAGCTGCATAACATGAACACAGAAATGCATGGCTGGGCATTGCAGAAGAGCCTAGTGCAGACTGTCTGATATTTAATTGAGAGGGATAAGGCCATGAGCTGTTAATGAACTAGTTCCTGTACTTGAGGGCTTGATTCCCACAGCATTCATTTGCTTACTGTGTGACCCTAGCCATGTCACTTAACCAGATGGTGCTTAGGGGCAACTGGGGATTTGGGCTAGGCTTTTCACTGGTCCTCTGGATTGCAAACCTAGTAACTACCTATGAACCTATGAACTGCAGGATATAAAGATATGGTGTCTGCAAAATAACACAATGGTTATATGACTGACCACAGCCCATCACCCCTACCCCCCAGAGCTGAGCTACTCCACATGTGCATTGACTGGTAGACTAACAAGGAGCCATGGTATCACAGGACCATAATACTGTGTACCAAAACATGACAGTAATGAGACATTATTGTAAAGGTGTAAGCAAAATTATGCAATGGAGTAATTACATCTCAGACTCTTCATGAAATGCATTGGCACATATGCCTACAAGAGAAGGGGCCATATGCAATAATGGAGCTGCATAATATACCTCGTGCCGTGTGCATCGGTGCAGAAATACGCAGAGCACACTCACACAGATAAGAGCATGGCTGTATGCTATTACAGACAAGTACTGCTACTGACTAGCACCATTGACCCTGTAATATCCCCAGTGTTAGAACAGATACATCCTCTAAAATATGTGGAGAGTATTTGCTGAAGAGAAGTGTGTTTCCCCATATCTCTTTCTTTCTTGCAGCAGACAGCATGGATTAATGTGGCTTGTATTTTACAGTCACTGCTGTTTGCATTCCCTTTCATGGGCTATGGGAAGGAACAGATGCTTCTGACTCAGTCCTGCCAGGAGCAGTGGTACAGTGCCATATAGAGTGGCATTATACTATGTGATTATCATTGCTGGTGGCCTAAATGTTGTTACTCTGTTGTTTTAATGATGACACTCCAATACAAATCTGATTGCCTGGAAGCTGTACTCTATTTACTGTGCAGCTGCACTGTAACATGACCAGGCTAGGACTGATTGGCCATAGGTTGAACTCTGAGGTGCACATATTGTAGACTACAAGGTAGCTAATTCTGTTTCCAGATCATATCTCTGCAGATGTAGCAAATTAAGTGACCTTCACACAGCTGTTGCTATTCTGTACAAAGTTTGACTATGAATGCAACTTTCGTCTACTTCATCCATATCTGTAGCAACATGATATTGAGGAAGTACATGACTTTATTCTCAGAAATGTCACTTCTCTATAGTGGCATTACAATAAACTTGCTGTTTTCTTTACTAAGGGGGGTATCAACACTGGGTTCTACAAGTCTGGTTATTAAGGGACAAAACAGATAGAGAAATTATTGCTACTTGGGAAAACTTTTACAAAATATCAATGAGTGTCACCTAGAATAAATACTTATTTTTAAGAACTTCAGACTGCTTTTAGTGTGTAAGAGCTCCCTTTCTTTAAAAGCTATATAAAGATATGTTACACAGCCAGAGGGAACACCCAGTATAGCAACAAGCTTGCTTTGCTTTGATATTGTGTCCAAAGTACTTTTGGTGCTTGTTAATACTTTTCTATTGTGCACCTTCCCCACCCAGCTGAAGACCTCAGCTGTCTTATTCAAACTTTTCTTCTTTGGAGCCAAGGAATGTCAGTTTCCAAGACTCTTTCTCATCCCTTTTGACTTAATTGCATTTTCCTTGGATTACTGTGCAATAGCTTGACGTCAAAGAGGGTGTGGTGCACAAAACAAATTTCCCAATCTTCTTGCTTCAAGGTAACACATTATATCTCTAAGGTACTTAGCAGGTGAGTCACTCCAACACTGACAATAAATCTAACATTGCAGCTTGGATGATGGAATGGTCTTTGTTCATCCCCTAGTGGATGGGGTGTGTTCATGCATTATAACATGCAGACTTCATTCACATAGAAGTCTGATAGTGTCTGCATATTTCCTCCTGGCCACGTGAAGTGCTGAGACCGCTGTTGAGAGAGGATGGCTTTCATTTCTTTTGATTTATTATATTTGCATTTTCAACAACAGAAACTATAATCAAACACAGTATGGCTCAGGTATCATTTTCTCTTGCATGTTTTGAAATGGAGTTATTTCAGTCAGTGCAGAACTGCCAAGAACTGGGAACTCCTCTTTTGATTTCTTATTGTAATGCATAAAGCAGTGATGTTTTTATTTTCCTGACACACTTTTTACTCAAAGCTGTAACTTCCTTTTAAATGTTTTCTCCTAGATTTTAGGCAATGTATTACTATTTTTATTTTTATTCATTAAAAGTCTAATCAGCCCATGCAAGGGATTATTTTCAGCCACGGACCAGGCAAACAATAAATCAATCAAATAATTCTGGAGTTCGCTATCAAAGCTTGTAAAATGGAAAACTATGTAAAACTATGAAAAAGAGAATTGATGATGCTGATTACTTTACTTCAATAGCTGAAAACTTTGTGTTACAAACAAAAAGAATTACATCATACTGGGTGATGTTTGCTTGTTGGCAAAAGAAGACAGCAAGTCTGCCTAATCTGAGTTGTAAGTATATTTACTATTCAACTTCCTTCCTCTTCCTATCATTCCATTTACTTTTTTTTCATCTGTGCCATGCCCTCCTGAATGTTTCAGTGGGCTCGCACCCTACCCCCTACTTTACTAATCAATTTCATGGATTCATGTCACTGGATCTTTGCAGATCCATGTAGAAATTAGTCCCTACAAACATTTGTTCATGACCCCTTTCTTCCCCTGTGTCCTTCTTAATTTAGGATGACTTCTTCATATCTCATGACATTATCTTGTTCACCCATGTAATGTACCTCAGTGTTTCTTCTGACCTCTTCCTACTCTTTCCTTGTCATGCAATCTTCTGGAGGTGTTCTTGTGGACTCCTTCAAGAAGCCTATTGTCTATCTCCTTCTATGGCCTCTGGACTTGCACACAGTACTGATGGTGTGGCCAGTCTAGCATCTGGTAAAGTGTGAACATTACCTTTTTAATTCAGGAGTCTCTTCTCTCAAAAATGCATTCCAGGATTCTGTATACCGTTGCCACTGTCTTCTCACTCTGCTCCTGGTGGCCCAATCCACATGTAATCAACACTTCTGGATTATTTTCTTGCCCTTGTGCCATTAGTTCACATCCACCATCTGAAATGTTATACCAAGGTTGCTGAGGACAAGATCCAATACTATGAATTTGTCTGCACTAAACTTCAACTATCACATTTCCATTTACTTGGCCAATCCTTCCAGATCCTTCCTCTTACTCATTCATTATTTTCACTGCTGATTTTAACTCTTTGTTGCCAGTGAAGAGCCGGATCATGCTCTCTATTCTCTCATTAATGCTTAAAATGGACACACTGAAAAATACTTCACCCAAAACTAATGCCTGAGGTACTTCTCTAATCACTCTGTTTATTCCTGTCAACACTCTTCTCACCACAGAAATCCTCTCTGTCTTACCCTTTAACCATGCAGCAGTGCAGTTTTTCAGTCATGATCCTACTTCTTGTACAACAGTTTTTGTATCAGTCAAATGCCTTGCTGATCTGCATATACCAAGTTTACCAGTACTGTCCATTAAAGTTTTCCTGTAATTCAATTAGAAATCTGGATCAGGTTTGACTGAGTCTTTGGCAATGAGCCAGTGTTGGTTGTTGTCCTGGAGACTGTTGCATTCTAAAAAAGTAGCTACCCTTTCCCCTCATGATGACTTTCTCTATCACTGCCTTTAGGTATACAGGTCTGTGGTTCCCTGGCTTGTTTCTGCTTCCTTCCTTCCTTATACATCTGCACTGTATTTGCCTTCATACAGTTCTCAGAGACTACTACAGTGGCTTAAGATCTTCTGAGGAGCTCCATGATTTGATCTGTCAAAGCAATTGCCAGACTCCGTTGAATCCTGCGAGGGAGCACATCCAGTCCCCACGCTTTATCCTACTGTAAGGTAACCATTTCCCTTTTAATTTCCTCCACTGACCTCCTTCCTATTCTGCCTTACTTGCATGGAATCTTCTTGTTGCTTTGCTCAGGAAGAGTACACAGAAGTATAGTACTTATGCAGGTCATCTGCATTTTTTAAAATCTTCTGTAATTCCCCTATCCTTCCCCCCACAATAACTCATCCTGGCCTGTTCTGCCCATTGCATCCTCCATTATGTTTTATACCTAAACCAACTTTTGGTTTATCTCTTGACCCCCTTCTCCCATCTCCCTTTTAGTTTGTGGCTTTTATGCCCTTACCCACTTTCTTGTCCTTCTACCTGCTTCCCTGTGCTGTATTCTTCCAACTCCCTGTTCCCCTCCACCATGTGCATGCACTGTCTTTGCCATATCATTTTGGTCCTCCTTCCAAAGTAGCCTCATTGACCATCTCTCCTTTTAGCCATTTTACCTTTTACTCAAATCTTTCCCATATCCGTGGCTATTACATCCCTTTGCCATTCTCACAACTCGTTGCTCTGTCATTTTAATTTCCAGTCTCCTAAGTCACTGTTGACCTTCTGCTGCAGCTCATCATGCCCCACTTCCCTAATCTCCACAACATTAACTTTTTTATATTGTTGTCTACCTTGCCCCCCAATTATATACTGTTAATCAGACAGTGGCATGTTCACTGTTGGCAAAGAATATCTTCAACTGGATATCCCTGACACCTTCCACATTAGTTAGGACCACAGTAAAAACTCTGTTCATTCTAGTATAGTCACATTAGTTGGTCAAATCCCTCAATGTCCAAAACCTCAGTCAACTCCACTCCCTCTTTGCTCTGGAATTCTGAATATGCTATCTGCTTATGGAAGATTGAGATCCCCATGATTATAGCTAACTACTTCTTATCTCATTAGATCTCTCCTCCGGTTTCTCAGCCTCCTCTCTTAAATAAGCTAAGACTGATGCACTGTACTAACACACTAATACTACCTCCTTACTGCATCTTAAGCACCAGAGACTTCTGACTTAGCCCACTCTTCTGCCCCATTCATGAATTATTTTTTTCTCCTGCACTCTGACATTACATTAGATGCTGCTTTTAAATAAGTTGCTAATTCAAGTTCATCCCTCCTGTTCTGTCTTTCCTGAGCAACATATGGCATTGTCATGTCCTACTCACCCTCTTGTCCCTGGCCCATGTTTCTGTAATGCCAGTAGTGTTCCCCATCCTCTTCTGCATTACTGCTTGCAGCTTTCCAACTTCATATCCAGACATATGTATAACATTACTACTACAAGCATGCACTGGGCCACCTTTGTTTGCTACTCTGCTATTATCTATGCTCTTTTTTCTTCTTTCACTTCTGGACTACCTAGAGAAACACATAACAAACCTTCTTGATGCACTTTATTTAATTTTATTTTCCATTTATTAATCGAGTGTGTGAACTGGTGACAGAACCCTGTATTAGCGTGACAAGATCTTGTAGGTAGAAACAATAAGCATTAAAAGGAGAGTGAAAGTATTGTGTAATGCAGGAGCAGTGTCAAAGTGCAATGCGGGAGCAGTGTCAAAGTGCATGGGACAATTTGAAATATCTAATAACTGATGATAGAATTTTATATCCAGACAAATAAGTTGTTAGATGTTATAATTAGTTTGTAATATTAAATGAAGGACAATGATATATCTCCATACATATAAATACACAGTACAGCATGAAAGCAGTTTTAATATTTTCTTAAAATGACTGATTGGACACAATACAGTATTTTAGTTAATAGGCAGGATGCAGAGAAATTAAACTTGAGTATAACATTGTAAGGAGGAAGTATCTGAATGTGCCAGTATGTATATGTATATATGTATGTGTGAGTGGCTGTGTGTGTGTGTTTGTGGAAAGACTGCAGTATAGGGGTGGGAGTGTGTGTGTGTGTGTGTGTGTGTGTGTGTGTGTGTGTGTGTGTGTGTGTGTGTGTGTGTGTGTGTGTGTGTGTGTGTGTGTGTGTGTATATGTGTGTGTGTTTGTAGAGACTGCAGTAAGGGGATGGGAGTAAAATCTGGGCTGAATAGAAAAGGAATAGATGTGATGTGAAAATACTAATAATCAATACCACTGGAACAGAAGCAAGAGAAATGAGAAATGGACTGATCAAAGCACTAGGCTATCATTACTAGAACATTGCTGAGAAGTAGCACATCAATGGATTTCTTGGATTACAGAAGAGGCAGTTATTTGAGAAACCCCATGGTAAATAATAATGAAGGGTAATAGAATCTCAGAGCAGCAGATGAGTTGTGGCAACATAATCAGGAATGTAATTAAATCCTATATAAGGATGCAAGACATGAAAGTAGAAACAACTCTAACCATAATAAGAGAGTTAAGCAAAGTCATCAATGAAAACAAGGATGCTTGTAGAGGGTGAATGATAACATGTGGGAAAGGATGAAAAAAAGCCTATGAGGAGGTGACAGTAGAGGCAGCAAACACTGTCTGTCAGGCAAAGGTGGATCTAGGGAAGGAGGTGCTGGGTACTGTGAGCAGTTAGCAGACAAAAGTTTTGAGGTACAGTGGAAAGTACAGTGCATGAGCAAAATGGGTTAATGGAAGTGGAAAGTGGAGAGACAGATGTTCTAAAATGTTATGGATCAGGCAGAATTTCTGAACAAATTTCACCTCTGTGTTTGCACAGGAGGGAAAAGGCAAACTACCTGCATAAGAAAATACAGCAGAAGGAATTGTAATTGGGAAAAAAAAAAACTGAGAACGAACCTGAGTTCTGAGCTCACTGAAAAACAACTGTCCTGGCCATAAGACTGATGAGATACTTTTCTTCTTGCTAAGAGGAAACCATTGTACACAGTGAACCACTGACAGAATGGTATAATATTCACTAGTAAGTGGAGGGGTGTTACAACAATGGTGTTTACCAGTGATGGTTCATTTGTATAAAGTCAGATCTAGAAAAAGATCAGGTAATCAAATGCCTCTTAGTCTCATTTACTTCCATTCTGGGGAATCAAGATAGCATGCAATCAGTGTTCTACAATGCTGGGTTTGTAACTAGTGCTCACCAATGTGGCTTTATGTGGCAGATGTTATGTAAGATTAACTTGACTCATTTATTTAAGTGAATGCCAGACATGCTGGAGAGAGCTATTTTGGCATTGCATTTCTGGATATCAGCACATTACATAAGAAGACAGAAGAGAAACTTAGGTATGTGCACATTCAAAGAGAAAGTTGGGCATGTGGACATAGAAAGCTGGGCATATGCCCATTAGAAGAGAGGAGATAAAGTTATGCATGTATCCATTAAAGTTGGGATGCTTACATTAGAAAAGAGAAGAGAATAGAAAGTTGAACATGTTTTCATTAGATGAAAGAAGAGAGCATTAGAAATGTTTTAATTAGAAGAGACCAAATAAAGTTTATCATGTGTCCAACAGAAGAGAGAACAGAAAATTGAGAATGTGTCCATCAGAAAAGAAAAGATAAAGTTTAGCATGTGTACATTAGAAGAGAGAAGAGAAATTTGGACATGTTGATATTAGATAAGAAAAAAAAATGTTGGGCATGTGTCCATTCAAAGACAATAGAGAAATTTGGGCATGTGTAGATTAGAGGAGAGAAAAGAAAGTTGGACATGTTTCCATTAGATGAGAAAAGAGAATGTTGGGAATGTGTGCATTAGAAGAGGAGGAGAAATTGGAGGTGTGAGCTGGATTCACAGCATTGTTTGAAGAAAAGTGACAGAACTGAAATAGAAAGGAAGAGGACCTAAGAAGGACAAGCTGAATATAGGAGGTAAGTGGAAGGGACAGTAAAAGTTAGACAAGAATATATACTTTGGAGAGTGGTAGCATTAGTTAAACCTTACTGTCACCTCCAGACATTTCTCTGGAATCATCCAAGGGACATCTGTATACATGTCATTTTTCCCTCTTCGTATTTACATTAATAATTTCAAAACCAGATTTCTTACATGTTAATGGAATATTTCATGTTAATTCTTATATGATGAGCAATACAGCCTAATTGCTACACAACATCTGTCTGGTGCATCTGGACAACTATTAACTGTTGTTGCCTCATTTATTATGCATACTGTCATCATTTTCCTATCCCTACCAGTATTACAACAACCAAGGAAAACAGGTCGAGTTGCTTAACTTCATATGAAAGTTCACAGTAGGACAAACAAAAGAGCTGCTGACACTAACAGTTCCTGGAATATTTTAAATTGTTTACAAAACATAAAAGTAATGTTTACCATTCTTCTTGAGACTTGCAAAATCCATTTTAAGGCTTGCAATCAAATGAAAGTTACCATTTATTTTATTTTTATTTGACATTTGTTTACCAGGGTGGTCTGACTGACTGGGTAACTGAACCCGTTTTCAGTAGAGGCCCGGGGAGAAAAGCTCCACATACAGTACAATACAAATACAGTAAAATCCAATACAATAAAGATTACATTAGAAATACTATACAAAAAATAATTTGAAAGAACAAACTGCTACAAGATGCTGTAATATATTACTACACATCTAAACAGTTCTATACAGTTAAAAGATTACAGACGATAATAGTCACTCTCATCATACATGATGTAGAAATAGCAGCCAGAAAGTTAGTGATGCAGACATATAGTGAGAGAGAGTTAAGAAGAATAGAAGCAATAAAGCCTGAGCAGTAGCTTAAGGATATGGTATAGAAGCAGAGAAGGAGTTAGAAGAGCTTTAGGATCTTGCAGTCTGTGAGGGATTGAAATGTGAGAGAAGAGGAAGACCTGAGCATTAGGCAGGTTTTATGCAGGAACAGAACAATGTATTTTTGAGATGATTTTTTAAAGAGGCTTTGAAATGGGTTAGGCCAGGCATAAACCTGGTAGCTAGAGGCAGTGAATTCCAGTTTATAGAGACAGAGTATGAGTATGGAGAGTGACCCGGTTTTCTTGTGGGTTTTGAGATAGCTAAGAGATTTTTGTCTTCTGATCATAAGGATTGATTTGGTGTGTAAGGTGTGATTAGATTGGCTAGTGCAGGGCAGACAGTAGGCTTGAAAATAAGGTTGTGCAAGGTGGATAGCTGAATAAAGGCAAGTTGGTTGGGTAATTCACACCAGTTTAATTCTAGGAGTGGTTTACAGTGGTGTGTGTGATATTTAGAGTTTGTGGCAAAATTTGCAACTTTGTACCATGTTCCAACTTGTTTACGGTAGAATTTTGTAAGTTAGTTAAGATAGGGGCACCATAAAGAAGAGAGAGAAGTAAAAATGTTTTTGCAAGGGTAGTTTTGGTTCCTGCAGTAAAAAAAATGTTTGTTTCTATATAAGAGTCCCAGTTTTTGATGAGTTTTCTTTATATTTTGATATATAAGGGGGTCAAATGAAAGTTTATTGTCAATGATAACACCTAGAAGTTTGGTTTCCTGCACTGTTTCTATTGTAGTGTTGTCAGATGCAAGGATCTTGAAATGATCAGTGACAAGGGAGGTGTTTGGGGGATGAAAGAGTACTAATTTTGTCTTCTTTGGATTAAGAAAGAGTTGGGCATTTCTTAGCCAGGATTCAACTGCTGTAAAGGACTGTTGAGTTTTTGAGAGTAATTCTGGTAGCGACTGAGCAGTGCAGATTATGGTGGAATCATCAGCGTATTGAATGAGGGTCCCAGGGTGAGAGGCAGTGTGAAGGTTGTTTGTGAAAATGTTGAAGAGTAGGGGTCCTAGGATGGAGCCTTGGGGGACTCCAGTAGGGTTGTGGAGAAAGGATGAGAGTTTGTTGGACCATTTCACTGCTTGTTTACAATCATTGAGGTAGCTCTGAAACCATTTGACTGTGTTATGTGAGAAGCCTAAGTTAGACAGTGTGCTCAAAAGTAAGGGGTGAGAAACTGTGTCAAAGGCCTTGGAGAGATCAAGGAATACTGAGGCTGTATAGCATCCTGCATCTCTGGCCTTGTTCACAGTGTCTGTAAAAGATAATAGGGCTGTAGCTGTGCTATGGCTAGATTGGAAGCCATGTTGGGTTTTGGTTAAAAGATTGTTTTGCAATAGATACTGCATTACCTGCTGATGGATACCTCTCTCTTGAGAATTTTGGATATGGGTGACAAGATGGATATAGGATGGATCAAAAGAGTTGCCTCATTTGTGGATGGGGGTGATTTGAGATTGTTTCTATATGGTAAGTACTTCTGATTTGGATAAAGACCTATTTATAAAGATACTGAATGGGTTGTCTAAAAAAGGCTCTAAAGTGGTGGATAACATTTTAGCCAATATCTAAAAGTCTAGTGGAGATAGATACAGCCCATCCTTAGCAAAGCAACATGGTCATTTATGTTCATA
Source organism: Protopterus annectens (assembly GCF_019279795.1). Classification (NCBI taxonomy): domain Eukaryota; kingdom Metazoa; phylum Chordata; order Ceratodontiformes; family Protopteridae; genus Protopterus; species Protopterus annectens. The sequence continues at coordinate 1,611,911,760 of NC_056737.1, forward strand.
CTATGGCATCAACCTTGGTGAAGGTAGAGCACTGCTCAGTGCAAGGCTAATACCTATCTGTGACACATATTCTGAGAGATCCTTTATGTCTCTTTTCATATAGTCCAGTGAGGTATGTCATCTCAGGTTATTTACACCCACGTGGACTATACTTGAATCATATTGTTACCTCTGGTGCAGTAACTTGAGTGAGTGCATGATATTGCAGATCCTGGCTCCAGATATGCAACTGTTATCTTCTGCCTGTCCAGCCTGCTGAGAGTCCCCAATGACAAAAGTATTAGGTAAATTATATGCTTGCCTTAATGGCTTTGCTCTTGGGGGACCACTGGGTATAGGTTTATGTGAGATGTTTGGTGTTACTTTTGGTGTGTGCTTTAATGATTGCTGAGGAACAGTGTTGCCATTAGGTGGCTTTGGTGGTCTTTAAGATTCAGGAATGTTTCTTTTAAGCATCTTAGTATAAGACAATCTGTGTATGTGGTGAAAGGTGTGTGCATGCCAGGGATGTAGTGTGGGTTTTCCTGACAACCTCATTTGTATGCAAGATCTTTGCCTCCAAGTACATCTTTTGCAAACTGTGTTATCTTCTTTAATGATTAACTGGTTGTCTGAGAACATGAGACAATTTCTACATTGCCTTAGGATGCCCATATCTACCAAGCTGGCCAGAAAGACATTTGGAAATCTCATCCATGTTTCCAGTTCTGTAAAAGGGTGGGCTGTTTAGGCATGTTATTTTGTAAATACACATATATGAGAATTATTCCAAAGTCCGTTTAAATATTTTGTTTGATTACTCAGATGGGTTATTACATTTATTTTGCAAATATACATTTATGAGAAGCACTATTAAATCCCTGATTGAATTTTGTATGAATACTCAGACACATTATTAAGCATGTATGTTGCAAATACACATTATGAGTATTCTTAAACCCTTAATTGAATATTCTCTGTATGACAAGACATGTTATTAGGCATTTATGTTTCCAATATACAATATGAAAATTATATTTCAATCCCATCCAGCTAAGCTCCGCTAAGCATGGCTAAGCCTTTCCAAGCTCTGCTTAAACCAGGAATGTCTTAGCAGTGCTTGGCTGGTTTGAGCATTGCTAAGTGGTGCAAAGCACTGCTAAGCAATGCCTGTTTAAGCACTGCTTAGCCCAGCTAAGCTGGTTTGTGCACTGCTAAGTGCTGCTCAGCATTGCCAGCTTAAGCACTGCTCAGCTGAGCTTAGCGGTTTGTGCGATGCTAAATGAAGCTCTGCATTTTTAAAAATGGCCCAATGGTGGTAAAGGGCAGGAAAACAGCCTTATTTAAGTACAACAGGCAGGAATACAGCCATAACCTGTTGGAGTTTGAAATAAAAACACAGTGGCAAGGAAGCACTAGGAGCTGAACAAAATATTTAATGGATTAAGCGCTTTCGTCTGTCCTTTCACAATGACTTCTTCAGAATAACACATCAAAGTAAAAAGCACAATATAAAGCCTCTCCTTACAAGTAATTATGAATCCAATTAACCAATTAATCTAAGCCCTAACTACTAACATTTAAAGTGACAAGTGCATTTTCCTATCTAAGTAATGAAGTGCAATAAATACTAAAGTGCATACAAAATGCATCTATAAAATATATTAACCATGTTAAAAACATCCTAACATATGATTTTATGTTTCAAACAAGACCATTTATAAAATACACTTAAAAATGCCTATATTCCATGTAATACCATTTATAAAATACACTTAAAAATGCCTATATTCCATGTAATACCAGTGGATGTATGAGTGCTGCTTAAAACTTTGTTATAAGTGGAATTCAGATTTTAGTTTCAAATAACTGGCCAGGGATACAACCTCATTTAGCCCAGGGGGATTTGTGGCATTCACTCTCAATTGCCACATTAATTCTTTATATTCTAAGAATATATCACTAGGTCCCCCTCTTTCATTTGTTTTTACATGTTCCAAAACAAAAAATTTAAAATTGTGCATGGAAAATTTACTAAGGCATTTTGCTAATGCATTATTATTATTGCCTTTAATTATGTCATATGCATGTTGGTATATCCATGTTCTGAAGGTGTTTTTGGTTTTCCCAATATAATACCTTTCACACACTTGGCACAATGCGATTTATACCACATTTTTTGTAGCACAATTACTTTTGTGCCCAGAGTAAACAGTCCCATATTGTGGTATAACTACCCTGTCACCTTCTAGTATATGTTTACACTGGGAACAATGACCACACTTTTTGGTGTAACCACTATTTTGGGAACCCGTCCCCTCCCTCTGCTGTTCCAACATATTCTTAATACTAGTGTTCTTCTTGTACACTACAATTGGCTTTTCTCCTGTCTTATCCCCCACCTGTTCATCATTTTTTAACAAAAAACAATGTTTGTGCAGAGTGTCTATAATTTGTGGAAACTGGGGGGTAAACATCAAAATCATTGCTCTATTGAAGGTATTTTCTTCATTTTTCACATTGTGTCCTGTTCTTTTCCCATTGACTTCATCTGGTGGGTCAATCTCTATACCCAACCCCAACAATGGGAAAACATTTCCTGCCATTCTCTTATGGGTAACCTCTTGCAATATTGGTAGCACAAATTCCCTTGGGTACCCTCTCCTAACCAACATATCCAAAAGAACATCCCTTTCATATATGAATGTATCCATCTCACTCACCATCCTTGCCAGCCTAACCCCCTGTCCTTTAACCAGGGAACTTTTTTGATGTATGGGGTGGCTGCTTTCAAAATGCAATAATGTGTTCAAATATGTCAGTTTCCTGTATATTGTGGAGGTAAATTTCTTCAAATCTTGATTTTTCTTGATCTGTATATCTAGGTAATTAATGTACTCTAGATTGGTTTCTATAGTAAACCTTAGAAAAGTAGTGTTGGTGTTGAGAAAATTGAGAAATTCAGTAAGTTGGTCCTGACTACCACCCCACATGATCAAGATATCATCCAGGTACCTGCCATAGAATTTGCACAACCTGTACCCATCTGATGGAAAAACCTTAGTCTGTTCCCATTGTGTCAATACTAGATTTGCGAACACAGGGGCACAAACTGCCCCCATGGCCACTTCAGTGGTTTGTCTGAATAACTGACCCTCAAATAAGATGTAGTTGTTTTCCAGAATTAATTCCATTAAGGTTCTGAATGTGAGTATTCTAGTGTGTGAAAACTGGGTGTTGTTACACAAAAAAATCATAAAATCATTCAACACCCACCTTCATGATGAGGTATGACATTAAAAAGGTCCTTCACATCTATTTTCACCAATATATTAGTGTCACAATATAAATCCTGACTGATTTTCCTAAGACATTCCCATGAGTCTTTTATGATAAAGGAACATAAGGAACTTGGCTATAGTCAGGGTTTTCAAAGCTTTTCATCTACAATAGGTCTTAAGGGGGGGTTGGTGGTGTCCTTATGGATCTTCGGGATCCCAAATATCGTTGGAATCCTAGGGTTAGTTTGTGTCATAAACTCATATTCTTGTTTCTGAATTTGATCATTCATCAATAACTCATACAAAGTTGCATCAGTGTTCCTATAGGCTATATTCAGTTGGTTAACTGACACCTGTTCATAGCCATCTCCATATAGGTGGCTTAGCATACTATCACCATATCTCTGCTGATCCATCACCACCAACCCACCCCCTTTATCTGGCTTCATCACTCTGATAGATTTATCATTAGTGATACTAAATAGGTTCATAGGTTCTTACTAGGCTATCTGCCCTAGGGCATTTATAAGCTTAGCCAGAGTGTGTTTGGCTTTCGCCACCCATTTTAAATTAATTTTGCTATGCCCTTTTTCGAGGTTAGTATACTGTGCCTCTGTCTAACAGTGACCCAGAAGTGATACCCGGGGTAAACCTATGATCCCCCATCCACTCATCAAGATTCCTCTTGAAGAGAGTCAATGAGGGACTCTGCCTAACCTGGACTGGGATTTTATTACAGAGTGAAGGGAGCCTCTGGGTTATGAATCTGTCCCTCCAGCATGTCCTATTTATTTCAGTGCTGAGGTTCAAGTCTCTCGAGCGCGTAGCTCGATGGGATTTGGATTTTCTGAGGTGCAGCATGTCCATTAATTCCGGGTTGGACATGGCTTTATACGTCAGGCACGGATCGCCTCTGAGCAGGCAGTATGCCACTGAGTAGAGCTGGAGTTGTTTTAACCGGGCAGCATATGGCATCTGTTTGAGCCCTTTGATCCTCTTGTTGAGGTACTTTTGGGGTCTTTCCAGTTGCTGCAGGTGTCTGGTACGGTACATCCCAAAAGGGGCATTGTACTCAATTATGGGCCTGATGAGGGAAGAGTAGAGAGGCACGATTACCTCTCCTGATCTAGATGTGAATCTCTTCGTGATTAGGTGGGCTACATAAAATGTTTTTCTAACCACTTTGGCCACATGGTTGTCAAATGAGAGATTGCTATCAACTTGGGTCCCCAGGTCCCTAATTACTTCTTCTGTACTTAATGGATTACCACCTATCTGGTAATTTGTGGGCACTTTGTTTTTGCCAAAGGGGATGACTATACACTTTTTGGCATTTAGCTTGAGGCCATGGCTCTGGCACCAGTTGTCTGTTTCTATGAGGCCCTTTTGGAGGATGCTTGTGTCGGCTGGAGAGTCGATTATAGTGCCCAGATTGCAGTCATCTGCGAACTTGGTCAGCCACAGTCCTTCCATGTTGGCCTGTACCTCCGAGAAATATATACCGAACAGGAGAGGTCCCAGGACTGAGCCTTGTGGGATGCCACTTGTAACTAGTTTGGAGTCTGACATAGCTCCAGCAATTCTAACCATGTGGGTTCTGTCCTTGAGCCAGTTTGCAACCCATCTAGTGACATAGGGGTTTATATTTAAGCTGGTGAGTTTATCTATAATGCCCGAGTGGGGTATTGTATCGAAGGCTTTTGCGAGGTCCAGGTAGGCTGTGTGGACCACCTTCCCCTCGTCAATGGCCTTGGTGACTGTTTCAAAGAAATCAACCAGGTTTAAGAGGCAGGATCTGCCCTTAACAAAGCCGAACTGGGTAGGATCCAGTGTCTGTAGGTCCCCAATATCTTTTTTATGAGGTCCATGATGATCCTTTCCATAGCTTTGCAGACCAAGCTAGTCAGGCTTATGGGGAGATAGTTTCCAGGATCCGTTGAGGCACCACCTTTGTGGAGAGGGACCACTGTTGCTGTACGCCACTCTTTGGGTACATATCCTGTGGTAAGGCTGAGATTGAACAGTAGTTTTATGTTTGGGTTTAGCTCTTCTTGGAGTTCATGTAGGACGCAGCCGGGACACCGTCTGGTCCCATTGATGCTGTGTTTTTTGCTTTGGAGAGGGCGGCTCTTACCTGAGCATCTGAGATGTCAGGGGGGCAGCACTCTGCTGGGATAGATATTTGCCCTTTTGGTGGGGAGGGGGAGAAGTTTGCACTGAACCTGTCAGCTAGGATGTTGGCAATGTCTGTGGGTTTGGTGTATTTTTTGTCATTTTGGACTAATTCTGAGCATATCTGGGAATTCCCACCCAGGTTCCTAACATAACTAAAGAAAGCCTTGTGATTATCCTTAGTGTCCTGTGCAATTTTTCTCTCGAAGCTGGCCTTAGATGATTTTATGAGTGCCCGTAGTTTTTTGCTAACACTGATCAGAGATGCCTTCCCTTTTTGGGATTTTGCTCTATCATGTAGTAGCTTCCTCCTTCTATTGTATAGTTTGTTTATGGCTGGGGTCCACCAGACAGGACGTCTGCCTTTGGAGGATTGGGTCTTGGTTTTATTTGGGATTGCATGATCCATGCATTCCTGAAGGTGCTCATAGAATGCGTTTATAAAGGATTCTGCTGTCTGAGCCATTTTTTCCACAGGCCCAGGGGCTTTGAAGGATTCCACCTCAGTTTTGAGGAGTGTGAAATTTGCTTTAAAGAAGTTTTTCACTGTGGTTTTCTGGGCAGGGGGTGGGGTCGTGATGTGAATATCCAGTGAGATTAGTTTATGGCCTGATCTTACCAGTGAGGGATACACTTTTGGTCTGGAGCATAGAGTCCCCATGTTGGTGATGATCAGGTCCAGTATGTTTTCCCCTCTTGTAGGAGTGGTAATAAGTTGTTCCATAGCATTTGAGTTTATAAATTCTAGGAACCTTTGAGCTAGGGTGTTGGAGCTAGAGTAATGCTCCCAGTCTATGTTTGGGTAGTTGAAGTCGCCCAATATAATGGTGTTTGGAGAGATCTTCATATTTTCCAGTGTTCTCAGGAAGGCCGAGTGGGGTTCCTGGGTTTGGGAGGGTGGTCTGTAGCAGGCTATAAACTGGAAGGCAGTTTTACCCACTGTTAGTTGCACATGGATAGTCTCTGATGCTTCGTGCTGTGCCACCAACCTGGAGGTGTGGGTATCTTTGACGAATATTGATACTCCCCCTCCTTTTCTGGTTCGATCCAATTTTTGTACCCGAAAAGCATGGTATGAAGTATAACCTGGTAGTGCTGGGGTGCTATCGGGAACCTTGAGCCAGGTTTCTGTTACTGCACAAATATCGATGTTCTCCATGCTAAGGAGAGTTTCGAGTGCATGCATCTTGAGGTTTAGACTTCTGGCATTGAGTAGCATTACTCTTAGTTTCTTGTCCCTTGTGATACCTATGGAGGTGGGTTTGTCTTTTGAGCCTTGCCTAAAAAAGGCACTATGGTGGTAGCAAGAGCCTTTGCCAATATCCGAAAGCTCAGGGGTGACAGGTGCAAGCCGTCCCTAGTGAAGCATCGTGGCCTGTCGAGCATGTCATCCCAGGCTGACAGGCATTGGATCCCCTTTGAATGACACCAATACTTAAGCCAATTGTTGAAATTGATCATCTTGTCTTCATATTGTGGCATCATTCTTGGTGAGGGTAAGATGCTACTCAAGGTCAGGGTCATACCGGCCTGGGTCACATGCTCAGAGAGCTCCTCTATGTCTCTTTTCATGTAGTCCAGGGAGGTACGTCTCAGGTCATTCACACCAGCATGGACAATGACTGAGTCATATTTGTACTTGCCTTGGAGTGACCTGAGTGCTTGTGTTATGTAGCGGATCCTAGCGCCTGACAGGCAGCTCACCATAACCTTCTTGTTCAGCCTGGTGAGTGGGACGTCAGTGTGCCTGACAATAGAGTCACCTATTACAAGTGTATCAGGTGTGTTGTTTAACCCATAAGGGCTGTGACTGTTTGGCATACTGGTTTTGTGAGCTTTGTGTTGCACGTGTTTTGTTTTGGGGTAGCGGTTGCTTGGGTGTCTGCTTTGGAGGTCTCTGCTGCTTAGGCAGATTTTTATTTAGAGCCTCCGAGTATGTTTTTGTGTGTTTATGTGTTTGGTTTGCTGTCGTGGTAGGTCTATGTGAGACTGGAATTGTAGTGAGTGTGGTTTCCTTCTCCTCCTGACAGGTTTCGCCAGTACTGAGTTGAGAGAGCTTAGCCTCCAGTTTGGCTATATGGTTGCATCTCTCACATGTGTTGGAATTTGTTGGGAGGAGGAGAGGGTTGTCTATGTACATGAGGCAGTTGTAACATTGCCTCAAGATTCCCAGATTCACCAGCTGGACTGGAGAGGAGATTGACAACTGACCTTTGGACATGCTAGAATAGTATTGGGAATTCCTTTATAATTGAAAAAAAAAGGGCCAATGGGAAACAAGGTACTCAAGGGGAGTTTGTGAGGGTGTAGTGCTTTTAATTTTTTAGTGCTGACTTATATAATTGCTTTAGTGAGCAAGTGCCAGGTAACTTAAATGCAATGTGTTACAGGTAACTTAAATGCAAAAATGACAAACAGTAACTTTCTTTCAAGTGAGACAAGGAAATAAGTACAGTAAGCAATGCAGATGTCACTAGGGATCCACAGAAGCACTGAAAAGCCGCATTTTAGGTGGAATTAGCATTTCAGGGAAATAACAAGCAAACAAGCATACAAACAAAGCTAGATTCAGCAGGCATGGGTCTAGTCTATGCTACAGCAAACAAGGTGTACCAATTCCAGTAAGAAACAGTTAAAATATGCAGGCACTATAAGCCTTTAACCAGAAATTCTCAGCTCAGAAGGGCAGGGTTCAGCCTCTCCTCCCACAAGAGTGCAGACCACGAACCTTCTTAATGTAAAATAACTGGCCTGAAGCCTAAGTGCTTAAACCAGAACTAGTACACTTTTAGAATAACAGACACTGAGCCCTCAATCAGCAGTTCCCAACTTAGAAGGATGTAAGCTACCTGTCCTGCCACCACAGTGCAGGCCACAAACCTTCCTAATGTAAAACAACTGGTCTGAGCCCAAGTGCTTAATCCAAAAGACTTAGAATGATAGCTACACTTTAATCAAGTTACTACCAAGCAGTAATAAATACAATTGAATACTTTATATGCAGGCACTATAAGCCTCTAACCAGAAATTCCCAGCTCAGAAGGGCAGAGTCCAGCCTCTCCTCCCACAAGAGTGCAGACCACGAACCTTCTTAATGTAAAATAACTGGCCTGAAGCCCAAGTGCTTAAACCAGAACTAATACACTTTTAGAATAACAGACACTGAGCCCTCAATCAGCACTTCCCAACTTAGAAGGATGTAAGCTACCTGTCCTGCCACCACAGTGCAGGCCACAAACCTTCCTAATGTAAAACAACTGGTCTGAAGCCCAAGTGCTTAAACTAAAAGGCTTAGAGTGAGTTATACCAAGCAGTAATAAATACAATTGAGTACTTTTAAGATGACGCAAAAGCAAAATAAAGTAGGAAGAAACACAAATACAGTAAAAGCAGATAATTTTTTTTTTTTTTTTTTTTTGTGAGCAAATGAGATGGGCCCAGGAGGAGTATCCAAGTGCAAATTTACAAGAGGGGCGGGCAGATTCAAAGCCACCAAGATTAACACCAAGACAAAAACAGGGAAGGTGGGTGGGGACCTACTGAAAAAACAGTCAACTTCTAGCTAGATATTGCTCAATGCAACACAAACAAATTACTTTAAAAAGTGCAGATAAAAGTTACTTAGCTACACTTATGCGTTGAAGTTGATATCATGCAGGTCTTAAATGGCCAAAGCTCACAGTTTAAACAGAAGATAATTCACTGTACCACTTGTATAAGACAGAAACTGAATAACAATGAAGGAAACTACTACCCCCACCTATCACTGGCTATGCAGGTTTTTAATGAGCCTTAACTGAAAATACCACATGCACTACTGAAAACAGTCAACTTCTAGCTAGATATTGCTCAATGCAACACAAACAAATTACTTTAAAAAGTGCAGATAAAAGTTACTTAGCTACACTTATGCGTTGAAGTTGATATCATGCAGGTCTTAACTGGCCAAAGCTCACAGTTTAAATAATAATTTTTTCTCTGGCTCTGTTAAATTACCATCTTGACTGGAGATTTTGCTCTGTTTACAAATTGTTCTGATGTCATTGGTGCACATCATCTCAAACAATCGCAACGTGGAGTGCATGGGGGGTTATATACACTGCATTTTTTACATTTCATAACCTGATAGTTATTACCATTACCATTCATTGTTACACTTAAATTGAGTTTCCTCATATACACCATGAAATCTAATAATGTCCTATCCACCCTTGCATTTTTTTGTAGGTACAAAATTAAGACCTTTCTGGAACAGGTTGGCCCATTCCTCCATTACCTGTATGCTACTTAGATTAAATATTTTGAAGTCATGGTGTGCATTTTCCACTATATTGCAAGTGGTTACGTCTATGCCTGTAGTACCATACTGTGTATCTACCAGTTCCAGCATTTCCCCTCCCTCTCCCCCCTCCTCACTGCTCCAAATGTCCCTCTCCCTCTCCCATGACCATTCCAGGGGCTTCTGGAATATGGTCGATGATTGTTGTTGAAATTGTATTGCATGTTCCGGATTCTCTCCTATCTCCTGGGGGGGTGGGTCCCTAAAGGGGCACTTTCATAATTAACAATGTCATCCTGAAAAACATCAGTGTTGTCCCTTCCTTCTCCCTCATGCAAAGAACCATCATCAATAATTTCTACTGCTTCAAGATTGTTGGCTGAATTGCCCTTAGGCAGGGGGTAAGTCTGACCCTGTTCATATTGCCTTCTGTCTCTCTCAAGTTTTTTGTTTTTTTATTCTTAATGTTAACAATATTCTTGTCTACATTAACAAAACAAAAATAGCTTTGTATTCATTCACTTTCATTGGAAAACAGAAGTCTTGTTTTATCTGTTCATCCAAACGACTCAAAGCATCTTTTAAAACATTAAATTTCTTATCATTGTCTTTCAATAAAAGCTCTAAAAGCTCACATCCATGTCTGTTAAACATATTTAATAAGTCAGTGTGCAGTTCCGATCCATTAACCAAACCATTGGGGAACTTTCAGCATCTAAGACCCTTTGGAATCTGTTTCCACTTGAGGCATTCTCTTAAATAATGGTTTTCAACCTGTAGTTTCCTTAGCTTGAACACTTCTTTCTCTAAAATCTTAAGTTTTTGATATGCAGTACCTTGCACCACAATTGGCATTGATAAACCAAAGTCCCAATTTCCATCTTTATTAATCTAATCAAAAATGTTAAATTCTTGCTGTGACTCGCTCCTGTTGTTGAACAAGCTACCCTGAGCCTGTCCGTTGCTCACCACCATGTTCCCAGCATTTCCTGAATGCTGACTACCAAAAATATGGAATCCTCGGCCCTGGAGGAATGCCTGCCATTGATGCAATCGAAGGAGACACACCTCCTTCAACCTGAAGCCCAAAGGTGGTCGGGGAAGCATTCAATCTCCTTCCAAAACCAATCAGTTGTTGGGTCAACACCCCAATGAGTGATGACAGGTTTCCTATGGCTCTCACCAACTCATTGGTGGAACCCCCAGATCCAGGTGTTGTTTCTGAACCACTCTGCATAAACTGCCACAAACCACTATTCAATGCAAAACCAAGAAATAAAAACACAGTGGCAAGGAACCACTAGGAGCTGAACAAAATATTTATTGGATTAAGCACTTTCGTCTGTCCTTTCACAATGACTTCTTCAGAATAACATATCAAAGTAAAAAGCACAATATAAAGCCTCTCCTTACAAGTAATTATGCATCCAATTAACCAATTAATCTAAGCCCTAACTACTAACATTTAAAGTGACAAGTGCATTTTCCTATCTAAGTAATGAAGTGCAATACTAAAGTGCATACAAAATTCATCTATAAAATATATTACCATACTGAAAACATCCTAACATATGATTTTATGTTTCAAACAAGACCATTCATAAAATACACTTAAAAATGTGTATACTCCATGTAATACCAATGGATGTATGAGTGCTGTTTAAAACTTTGTTATAGTTGGAATACAGTTGGAGTTTGAACTTGGCAGAAAATATGGCAGGAGTTGGAGAGGGTGCGCACTTCTGGGCACAGTGTTGGGGCATTCTGGACTCCAGGGTTATGGTTGGACTCCTCATTAAATATCATGATGTCTGGCTGCTGCAGGCCAGTACCAGGGATTGGAGTACAAGTCAGATGCCTTGGATCAGCTGGCATGTGATCTCACCAGTGCAACTAGTATCCCCAACACAGGTGAGCAGGTGCATCATCATTATGATGACCTGAAGCATTGTAAGGGGGATCTCTTGGCCACCTGGGTCCAAGATGCTTGGGATGGGAATGACCCACAAATCTGTAAGGACTGTTTGTATTGTTTTACCAATACCTAATCTGAATGTGTGACAGACAAGTACACATAATGATGTATTTCTCTCCTCACAGCTGCAGAGGAGAGAGCTCACAACCTAGAAACCCATGCAGGGTGCCTGGTAGGTTGTGCCGTGAATGTGGTGAGTACAGATGTAACTTGCAATATGTAGTCATATAAACAAGAAGAAGTAAATTAGTAACTGCCAATCGGTATATTCAGTTTTGATTGTACTGCAATGAATGTGGTCATAGACCTGGACTTAAATAAGTGAGTAATGCCAGGTACAGTTCAATAAAGATGAAAAGAGAAAATCTGATAATGGTAAGGAAATAAAGTTTCTAGAGCAGTAGCAATGTTAAGGAAATAAAGTTTGCACTACATTAATAATGTGAAGGAAATAAAGGTTTCTACTGCATCAGTAATGTTAAGGAAATAAAGTTTCTACTGCATTAATAATATGAAGGAAATAAATGTTTCTACTGCATTGTGTGGAATTACAGCTGTATTGCAACACCTGCATTATATGAACTGTTCTTCAATAAAGATTGAAAATATAAAGTAATCACTGCATGAAGTCACCCCTAATAAAGCTGTGCTGCGCAATATGTGCTTTCTTTAGGCAGTTGGTCATGACATTGAGTATTACATTTGCTGAGATGTAAAAACACAAACAATAACAGTAAGTGAATGAAGGTTAGCAAATAAAAAGTGTTCTGATAAACTGTACATGTGGATCTGTACTACAAGATATAATGCATTATAATATTTGTTCTGCACTAAGATCTGAAGAAATAGTAGGAACACCCAGGGTATAGTGTGTATGTCAGGATTGTCTTGTGTTAACCATTGCATTTCAGCTATATGAATTCCTGGTCTTAGGTACACTGCTGCAGGAAAGTATAAAACTGTAATTGTTGTAGACTGCAAATATACCATCTACAACTGTATATGGGTCATGTAGCCAACCCAGCACTCCAATATGGTTTGTACACATCACAGATACTCCCACCTACTAGGGGTTTCTTGCCTACACCTGAATTATGTGTATTAATCCACAGTTCACCTAAAACCTCTGTCATGCATGGATCTTATGCATGTGTGTTCAAGTATCACTGCAGTCTTGTATAACAGTCTACCTTTATTACCAGGTCATATTTTGTTACCAGGTGAGCTTTAGATACATATCAGTCAATTAATATGCAGCAGTGGCTCATTAGCTGAGTTTGATAAATGATAGGTGTGTACATTTTGTCACACACAGACCGGGGTTCGAATCCAGTCACAAGTACTACTAAATATTATAGAAGCAGTTATGTATTGTTAACAGATGTTCTCCCCACTGGAATTACAGGTAAATAAATGTCTGTAGTAGCCATTAGAATGGGTTAATAATTTCTGTGTTCAGATGTACCAGGGTGTTAACAGGATTGCTCAGCAATATGATAAAGACATCATAAAATAAAGGCAACAACTACAATACTGATAAAAGTTAATACAATAAACAAAATGTATAATCTTGGTATGGCTGTATGCCTGTTCTGTCTGTGAATGTCTGCTGATAGTCTACTCCATGCCTGCCAAGGAGGGCATGATAGTCATAAGCTCTCTGTACTGTGCACTATACGTGTCTCTCAAGTGTCACATTGTCATGGACTGTGATCACTGTTGCCTAACCCTTCGGTCATAGCACAGTCACACTACATCAGTCCACAGTACACCTTGGTAGTCATATATGTACCCTGACATGTAATAGTCTCCTGTAGTTGTATACCTGTAGGTGCTACAGCCTGGCCCATACTGTTGCTTGTGGATAGCTTGAGAGATATGTACATGCTACAGAAACTATAGGGCACTCGTATACATAAAGTAAGGGCAGACCTGTAGAGTATATAAGAGTACTGTTGCAAACAATATAGCCTATATCATTATTAATGGACTGTATTTCTCTCTCCCCTACCCCTTATCTGTATCATTATTTATTACTGTTATACACCGGTTATGGTTTACTATTAACATTTGTTGTTCCAAAACATTATGTTGGGCCTTGTGTTTTATTACTGCAATGTATTACAATGGTTGCATGCTAACATACCTTGATGAATTACCTATGTTGTTGGCCTTATGCCCTAACTGTTACTGGCATGCTGTTACTATACTGACTGTTATTTCACTTATTGTTGTGTTCCATATGCTATGCAATGTGATGTTACTGGGTTATTTGCAACTTTCTGGCATGCTGTTATAACTAAATGTTCTGTTCATTACTAATATATACACTTTAAAATACCTCAACACCGTAGCTTGACTGGGTAGGCCTATTCCTGGTGATCCGCCTACCCTACCTCAGCCAGTCATGGTACTGGACTGGGTCCCAGCACACCTGGGACCCAACCTGGTGCTGCACCCTCTGCTGGCCCTGCCCCACCTATGGTTGGGAGCGGGCATGGAGAGGGGGTTGTCACCCAGCAACAGCTACCAGGGATGGTGCACAGGATCATGCACCATGGCTATGAGGATTACCTGCACTGGACTGAAGGCAGACTGGCCAACCTGGAAGGGCAAGGTGGCCCCAGCACCCAGCACCCAGCACGGCCACCTTCGGGGCAGTGAAGGAGTAATGTTGACTGTCCATGGGTGGGGTGCTCAGTCTGATTGCTGCCATGCCTCTCTGATTCCAAAACACCCTTCCCGTCCAAGGTGTTTACCACCCTAATGTGTCACATACCACCCCTGTATGCTGTCTTATCTGTTTGCAAATGCAACCTCTCCTACCCAACATACCTCCCAACATGTACCTATATCCCTTCCCCAACATTCCACTCTCTCCTTAAAAAAGGGTATCTGTCCCACAAAAAAATATTGTCCCATACATAGCTCTCCATTTTTCACCTGTGTCCACTGGACACAATCAATCATTGCATGAATTAATCAACAAAGTCTCTCTGGGGTGTGAAGCTCCAAATTCCAAAATAACTACAACCTGCACAGCTGTTACTGTAAAAGAAATGGAAAGCTATGGTCCTTTCCTACACTCGTCCTGCATATCTCTACCTGTCTTTCAGTATGTTTCCCCCCTGTTTGCTCCCATTTCACCACTTTCCTATCACCCCTTTTTTCTTCTATTTTTTTAAAATTAGCACTGGTTTAAGTGGAGCTAATTGGCCCAGCATACCGCACAAACCTGCTTAAAACTGCCTTAATCAAATTCTCTATTTCTGACACTGTTAGGCATATCTGAAAAATAGTTACCCCTGCCAAGTCTCAAACCCAGGACCCTGTCAACTACAGTATAGTGCATTATCCCACTAAGCTACTCAGCTCTGAAGTAAAACAGTTCTTTCCATAAATATATCCTGACTGCCAATGACACACTGCTTGTAAATATAATGGGAAAATTGGCAGTGTACTTGGGACTATGATGCAGACACCAAACCAGTACACATCCAAATAAATAATAATGGATGGATGTGAGGCCTGGGATAGCAGGTATAGCTGCCAGCTGCACAGACTGTTGTAGAATATCCACAATTGTGCCATCAACTTTTGGCACAGTTGTCACAAAACCTTTTCTGTGCACTAAAGTACTGACAAGTCAGTGCAGAGTGAGATTAAAAAATCATGACAGACAGTTCAGTGTCACATGTCATACTCATCCATATACACACGCTAGTGCAACTCCTGTGTAACAGACTGTATACATGCTCATATATCTTGCAAATACACTTGCTGCAGTATTGATTTAGTAGCTCAGTCTGTTAAATGCCTAGTATGTATCCTATATGCCCATCTCTATCATCCTCCAGCTCATCCTCCTCTACTGCTTCCTCCTCCCAAACCACATCTTTCTGTATGAATTCCATCCCTATATCTACTATAAGAAAACTCCTATTAAACCTGAAGCCATGCACAAATGCCCCTGACAATATCCCCTCCTACTTCCTAAAGATCACCGCTGAAGCCGTAGCCTTCCCCATCTGCATTCCAATCAACCAATCAATCAACGAAAGCTGTGTACCACAATGTTAGAAAAAAACCTTTATTATCCCTCTTCACAAAGGAGGCAGCAATAACAATGTTTCCAATTTTCAACCCATTGCCATCCTAACCCCATCTCTAAACTGCTAGAAAAATGTATACATTTACAACTCTTACCCTACCTTATAAATAACCAACTACTAACTCCCACACAACATGGATTCAGGCCCGGTCAGAGCCCCACCACCACCCTCTTCTCCTTCTTAGAAGCCATCAACAAAGCCTGTGACACTGTACAGTTTCCTCTCTTCTCCTAGACCTACCAAAGGCTTTCAATACAATCTCTCACAATATTCTACTAACTAAACTTTCCAAGCTAAATCTATCCCTTTCCTTAATTAATTGGTTCACCAGTTACCTGTCTGATAGGCAACAATCAGTTAAGTGGAAGAATGTTAGCTCCCCATTCCTCAGCACTCCAACTGGTGTACCTCAGGGTTCTATTTTAGGGCCACTACTGTTTAACATTTTCATAAATGACTTCCACCATGCCATTCCCAATACTAAACGTATTCAATACGCTGATGATTCAACCATTATCTGCTCTGCCACTTCTATTCCCACTCACATAAAATTAACTCAAGATGCATTCTCCTCTACTGAAAAATGGATACTAGATAATCATCTGGCACTTAATGCAACTAAAAACAAACTCATGATATTTACCCATTCTAATACCACCATCATTGATAAAGACACATTCATCATCACTAGTCACAATAATATTCCTCTTGAAGTTGTATCAAATGCAAAATTACTAGGTGTCCTCATTGATGATCAGCTGAAGTTCGATATTCACCTACATACAAACATTAAGAAAACACATCAGAAACTTGGAATGCTATACCATCACAATCACTACCTCTCCTCTTCTACCAAAAATAATTCTCTCCACCACATACCTAATCCCATCTCTCCTATATGGTGCCCCACTCCTTACTAACCTACAATCTTTCCTTAAGGCCAAACTAACCTCCTGCTACAATAAAATCTCAAAATTTTCCACAGGTCACCGATGTTCCACTCACCACTGTATTGCTCTTCATAAACTGAATTGGCTACAGCTGCCCCTCTCTCTCACTTATATCCAACTCATCCAAGCTCACAAACTTATTTTCACTCCCTCACTCTTCCCCCCCTCTAGCTTCCACCTTCAAAATACACATACCTCATAGACTCCTAAGATCAAACACTCAAAATCTTATTGAATTACACAAACCTGCCCTCCTAACAGGTAAACATATATTATCGTTTTCTTTAGCACGCCTCTGGAACTCACTGCCACACCTAATCTGTTCCACTAGCAGTCACTCCTCCTTTAAAACCATGCTTCACTCACACCTAACATCCCACTGGGAATGCTACTGTACTACTCATCTTACATAAACCAAATCTGAAACCCAGCTTCTCTCTCAGTACCAGTTCACTTACTTATAAAGTAACTAAAAACTTTCTTTCTTTTTTCTTAACACTGTTAAGAACCTACTTTCACAAATAATACTTATTATGCTTATTCTTCCTTTAAATTGTATCTAAAATCATGCTTGTAGTTGTACTTCTAATACTGTACAAAATTGTTTATTATATTCTGTGTATTCTGCTGCATGTTTATTATCAAAAACTTTTGAATATTTGTATATTTTGGAGCTTTTCTCTCCAGGACTCCATTGAAAATGTGCTATCTTAGCCCAATGGACCATCCTGGTAAACCAACTGCAAATAAATAAATAATAAATAAACATTGTACATTTTGCCACCCACAGTCTTGGGGTCAAATCCAGTGTGTGGCACTTCAATGACATGCTTGTGAATACAACTAATAATGACCGAGTCTTGCAATTTAACCAAAACAGGTTGCTGCTACTGCATTCACTGTCAACCATGTTAGCAAGTCAAAGGCCTGTAGGTAGGGACACACTGCACAAATATGTATATACCTATATGTCACCTAACACTCTCTGATTGGCACTGTTACATAACATATGTACCTTAAGCATATGCCTCACCTGGACTGTTATGGGTACCCTCACCCTAGCTCTGATGTTACAACAGAGCTGACACTGCTCCCTCACTGACACATACAGCTTGCTGTCCTCCAATGTGTTCATACTCCCCAGTATGAGTCCTGGGCAAAAAGCAGCAGCTGCAGCCTGCAACTGCATATGCAGCAGTATGTTCAGCTACCTGCTACAGACCTACCATACCTCACAACCCCTAGAACAAGTTATCCACACTACACTCATGAATGAAAAGGTGGGGGGCAGAGATCAAGTGACAGGGACATGTGTCACAGTCTGCTCCTACAAACATACACAACTGATAGACCAGCATCTACTGCAGCAGCATGGATATTCTGATGTGTATTTTATATGACACTCACATCTGTCTTCCCCTTACTGACCTCAACCCAAATTGTTTAACACTGAAGTGCCACATAATCAGAAAGTCATTTGACAAAGCCCAAACATAACATGCAAAACTGTGGACATACCACATAAATCCCAGCAGTGGACAGTATTTGTGCCTACCCTCTGCAATGCTGTAGTCTCCACACCTTAGTAATGTCCTTCTCAAAGCCTAGGAAAGGGGCCAAGGCCTACATGAAGGCCTTAAATATTGCATTGTTGTGCCATGGCATTTGCTAAGAAAATTGCAAACTAGCTGTTCTGGATGCAATTAGCACGTCTGAGCCACTGATTGGTGCACAGGCAATCACCTGCTATTGAGCATTACCTACAAAAGGCAAGCAGCTGCCTGTGATAAACAGGTCTGTACCTTACTTTACTAAGCCATATTGTGACTTCAAAATCAGTTTTCTTTAGGATTTCTGTGCAAAAGGATTACAGCACTCTACCAGGTATCTAATACAAGTCCCCATCTAATGGGACGCAGATGGGAGGATGCAGTTATATCACAGCTGTGGCCCTCTCTCTCCCCCCTACAATGGTCAGATCCTGTACAACTGCCACTGGATTGCGTGTTAGACAAAGTGACAGTGAGTAATGGTGGACACAGAACATGATGTATTGTCATTCAGCTCCTCTCAGTCTGTGACTGTCACACAGGAATAGCTCAGAGATTGTACCAGTGTCCATGACTGTCCCTGATGTACTCTGGCTGGGTCATTGTGTTGTTGACATTCATATCTCTTGACAGCTATGGATACCATACCTCCCAACCCCGTACAGCAGGACTGCAGGTCATAGCCATTAGTAGTTGGGGGACACAGGCCCAACCTCAGCAACAGAGTGAACATGATGATCATACAATGTAAAGGTATGAATACAGTAACAGATATTAATGCAGCATAGATTGTTTTTGAGGGTTCTGGCATGTGACAGCCAGATTCTCCACAGTCTAAGAACAACCAGCAGTTATTGTCCAACTGTTTGCCAGACATCCACATGTTTCTGGCAAAAAGACCACATATATCAGGCACATGTACACATTCTGCATACATCTGTGTACTGGAGAAATAGGACACCTACATGGAAAATACCTTACAGCACATTTGCTTTGCTGTCTGTTATTGTGGCACACAGATGTTGCTGGACTATCCCCATATATTCGTAATAACACACACCTATTTGTCGAACAGTGGCTGTCTGACATAGTAGTCGGATGTCGGCCATAGGGGACACAACACAGTAGATGGCATTGATGGGAGTGTAGACATTCAGCACACTCCATCATGGCACATAGGGACATAACCAGTATTGCTACTATGTTGCTGATAGCCACATACAGACTGTGTTGATAGATGGCAGGGTATGACTTGGGACGTAGCTGTGCATAGTGCAGGCCAATGTGTATGTGCAGAGTGTGTACATAGTGGAAAGCAACGTATGAGGTCCTGTGATGTGTTCCCCTATTCTTGTCTTTCAGAAAGGATGTATAGATGGAGGCACCCGCCATTTACAGCTGTGGACAATTATGTGATCCTGGATGGCCTAAGACTGCATCACATCATTCTGCTCTCCAGGACTCACCACAATCATGAGCAATGTTCTGCAATGTGGGCTGACCTTGTCACAGCAGTCAAGCACACAGGGCTACAGGATAGAAGCTATGAGCAGGTCCATCACATGATGACGGACATGGTAAATGCTGCATGGCAAAGGGCCACTGGTGTGGCCAGGGACAGTGCTGCTATTGGTGGGGGGCCTGCAGCAGTAGAACCACTGTTGGCTACAGAGGAATTCCTGGTGAACCTGGGATGAACCACCAGCTCCCAAGCATCCATCACCACATACATCATGGAGGTGGGTGCCACAGCCTCCACAGCAGAGGAGCATCCAGTTAAGCCTCCTGTGTGCATCAATGGAATACTGTACCAGTCATTGTGGCAGCCTCTGTTTACCAGCACAAGGATGTCAGGTCAATCTGCACTGGGGGGGGTTATTTGTAATGCACACCTGTGCACACATGCTCAGAATGTCAGCAATATAGGCAGTATCATAGTACCTACTGTACATGTACCTATACACACATCATACCTCTTCCTCACCTTTCCATAAGTATGTCAGGTGTGGCTGGAGTCCAACATCCTGTACCCAGTGAGTCTAATAATGATTTTGTATGGCTCATATATACCCAAATAATGTTAAGGGCTGCCATTTTGCTGTATACACAACTGATATGTTTAGCCAGAGTACACTACTTGTATGTTCAGTCTTGGAGGAGTTAACAGTCTATGGACCCCAGTACATCAGGGTAGAGTGCTACACGGTGGATGAGACGCATACTGCTGGCCCTCTCCTCAGAGGTGTGGAATAAATAAATGTGCTCACTGGTATGTGTTTGCATGGCAACCAGAAATTGGTGGAATATCCTGGATGCAGATGCCTGTGAGACCACATCATGTCCCCAGGTGGACTTTGAAAAGTAGCTGTAGCTAGTATTCTAAGGGCTACACATATCTTTGTTTCCACTGGGATGGGTTCCCCTCTGTTGGCTCTGGGTCTCAGTTGAGCATGGCAAAGCTGGGTGAGTTCTTGTAGTATGTCCCTGTCCACACTATAGCGCTCTACAATCTCCAGCTCATGTAGCTACAGGAAGGTTACCCTGGGCCTGAGCACTCTTCTCCTTCTCACTCTAGGCCTATTGTCAGCACCAGCATCAGCGCTGACCTCAGCCTCTAGCACATACAGATGTTGCAGAGCAGCAGCAGCCCCTAGCATTCTGTCAGTTAAAATTCCCAAGTCTGTACTCCAATGGTGCAGAGTATGGGTGAGAAATCAGATTGCAGGGTGTATGCATACTTTATAATGGTGTGCTGCAGATGCAACCTATGTGATTGGCTGACTATGATGCATTCCACCTGCCAGTTATATAATTGAGGGGATAGAATAGCCTAGTGTTAGTGGAACAAGGCTTATCAGTCATTTAGACATGATTGGCTTTCCCAGGCTATTTTTTTGTTTATGCCTTCCCTGTTAAGCACTGCAAGCATAAACACTGCTCAGCAGTCTGGACACACCCGCATGCATGGGTACACTCAGCATAGCTTAGACCAGCTAAACACGTGCTCCACAGCTAAACAAAGCTAAGTAGCACTTGACATACCCCCTGCTTAGCTGAGGTGAGCGGCGCATGAACCGGCACTGCTGATCTCCAATCCGCTTACACTTATAGTGATACCCCCTTTTTATATCAGCTACCTGTTCTACTGACACCAACATAGTTCTGGGACTGCACAGGTTTTATCTGCAGACACAGTAGCCCATTTTTGCTCTTCAGTAACCCTAGCTCATTTGCATGCAGATCCTTGCACATAACCTGGATACTTCACTATTCTAGGGCCTGCCTCCTTAGCAACCACTGACATCTACCATTGTACATACTGCATGCAGGGCATTATAATACATTTTTCTCACATATGTGTTATTTTCAGTTTTTAGACATTTTAATATATTTTTTCATAACGACATATTTGTGCGTTGCTGTATGCCACACAAATGTAATATAGGTATTAAAAAATATATTATTTTATATTATTTTACATTAGTTTTTGCACTTACAGAGCATAGTTTTGCACATTTCTCTGCCTACCATGACATTGCAGACCTTCCAACTGGGCTTTTACAGCCCCTGTTCAGTTTTTACATTTCTGTACATGGTTATTTTCCATGTACACGTCTGACTCCAACATGGATTCTGCATGGATATCTAGCTGTTTCCTGGATTACAAAAGTCCCTCATTTACATGTATTTCACCTGCTTATGAGGTGATTTGCATGCCATGGACACTTACATGTCCACATGCTCATGCACGCCCCTCTGCTCTGTTTACTGAATCACATGGCTTCCGGTTTCCTTGTTAGATCCATGCCACTCTGTCTACATGGAAAATCACCCTGTGTAGGCTTTATTAAATTCCCTTTATCTCTGTGAGCTGTGTTCAGGCAGAAGTTGTTCACACACAGAAAAATGTAGCAATTCATGGTTTCTTTCATTTCCTAAGCTGTACATAAATGTGTGCTTTGATCACTTTCTGCCTAAGAATTCTAAGCATATATGAGGATAATTTAAAAATGTATACAAAAATAATACAGAAGTAATGCAGCTGGTCATTTATTTATTTTATTTATTTATTTTACATTTGTTTACCAGGATGGTCTGACTGGGCTAGTAGCCCATTTTCACTGGAAGCCAGGGGAGAAAAGCTCCAATAACAATTATAGTAGAAAATTCATAACAATTTAGTACAGTAATTACAATCAACACAGTAAAATATATATTATAAGTAATCTAGTATTAATACAAACAGAAGCACAGTAAATTAGGTATATAATAGATGCAGATACGATGACTACTGATTTTACAGTAACATCTAGTATTAGGGAAAGACAAGTTTCACTTCTATAACAGAGTAAGTATGAGGTGTCTAGTGACCAGAAAGAAGAGAAAAATTAGTAAGAGGCTGAAGGAAGGAAATGTGAATTAAGAGTGAGGGGAGAAAATACTTATCCATGGGGTAATACAGGAACAGAGCCATTTATTCCGTAGGTGCTCTTTAAGAAGGAGTTTAAATTTGGGAGGTAGTGGCAGTATTAAGTATATGTTGGGGAATGCAGTTTCATATTTTTGTGATTTGATTTGTGATTAAGGAGTCATCAAAAGAGTTGCTAAATTTGTTGACTTTTAGAAGTAGTTTGTTGGATGAGCAGAGGGTACGGATGGTGTTATAAGGTTGAACTAGATTCTTTAGAGCTGGACAGGTTTCAGGTTGATGTATGATGGTGTGAGCAGCTGCAAGTTGGTTAAGTGATAGTAGGTTTGGTAGCTTGAGCCAGCGTAGCTGTTTCAGGACTGTGCAGTGATGTGTTCTATTACGGAGGCCAGCAGCAAAACAAGCTATTTTATGGTAGCATATCTCTAGTTTGGACAGATTTGGATTTCTCAATAAAGTATGCACTGGACATTGATATGACACAGCAGTCTCCCAACCTGTTCTCTGACTAGATTGTGGTGCCTTACTGATAGTTTAGCCATCCTGTATGTTCACTTAATATTGTGGAAGGAATTACTATCTTTTACAGTTATTATACTCATAAATATTTTTCTGGCCTACACAAACAAAATCCTTTCTTTAGAAGAACTGCCTGCATGTAGTTTAACTAGTACCTAAGGTACTGCACTAGTAAATTAAATTATATGGATCTGCATTTGTTGTAAGTGTACTCATGCAGATGTATATCTGTGAGTTACAGATTATATATATATATATATATATATATATATATATATATATATATATATGTTGTTCCCCTTCAAAACATCTGAAACCCATAACATCTAAAGTCAAAACATCGAGACCATAACATCTAAAACCCATAATATCGAATTTCATGACATCTAAAATGTATATGTAATAGTGTATCATCAAATGTGTAAATATTATAGTTTAATCTATTAATCCTGTGGTATCACTATGAGATGTTGTAGTTTTTATTTCTATAGTTATATATATATATATATATATATATATATATATATATATATATATATATATTGTAGGAATTTATACTATTTATATAGTGTTTATTTTGCCACTCTATCCCTGGGATTCAATAAACTCCATGCAGGAACAGTGCTATTCCTGCACGGAGTGGTTTGTGTCCATGTAGCCACAGCAGTATGCCTTGCATATTCATGAAGGTGAGCTCCTGTTTAAGCTACACGGACACGAGCCATGAACAAGTGCAGGGGCCATGTCT
The DNA here is from genome assembly GCF_019279795.1 of Protopterus annectens. Classification (NCBI taxonomy): domain Eukaryota; kingdom Metazoa; phylum Chordata; order Ceratodontiformes; family Protopteridae; genus Protopterus; species Protopterus annectens. Next base: position 1,611,935,754 of record NC_056737.1, read on the forward strand.
AAGTAGTGCACGGACCACTAACATGCCCCCTGCACTCAGAAAGTGCCGTATGACACTTTCTAAACCTGATCCGCCATAATATTAGAGAATTTCTCTAATATTATGGCAGTATTTCAGTGTCCACAGACACTGAAATGAAATAAATGAATTTCAGTGTCCACGGACACTGAAATACATTCAGGAGTAGGAAACCAATGCAGGGGTGTGTGACAGGTTCTGTGACACACCCCCTGCATTGTAAAAGTGCCTTATGACACCTCTCAACCTGCTAAAGAAGGAAATGTGGACAAAGGCACAAACAATGGGGGGAAAAAGCCCTTAAAAGGGACACTTCTAAAATATTACCCTCACAAACTTAGAAAGTTGATAGAAAACAAGATATGTATTAGCATGAATCTCTGAAGGATAGAAGCCTAAAAGCCAGATGTATGCCATTATTTCCTGTCTGCAGTTCTCAATGACTTGTCAGAACACCATGATACTCACTATATAACATAATATAATAATAATATATATTTTTCTAGGCTAAGGAATGTTTAAGCATAGCTAAGTGGGTGTGCGTGTTATGGCCCTCCGGTTGCCATAGCTTAAACATCTCATAGGAGATAAATACAAATATACAACTGAGATTCCCAAGCTGAGATAGTGTAGTGATTAGATTCCTGGCGTTACATGTAGGTGTTCATGGTTTGAGTACCAAGACAGGCAAGTTATTTTTATATGGGAAAGCAGTATTAAAATTATTTTTTTAAACTTAATACACACTGAGCAGAGTGGTGGAGAGGTGTTGACTACAACTCTTAGCTGAGACATATAAGTATCCTGTTTTTTTTTATTATCTATACTGATTACTATTCCTAGCAATTTATATATATAGCACTTTTTACTGCCTGCTGCATAGTTTTTGAGTGTATTTTTATTGCTATTAACTAATCTACACTGGTAACTGATTTGTTTGCAGTCAAAAAAGCATTCTGTAGAGTCTCATTACTCCTTTATCTGTTTAAAAACTTTCATTTTGTGGCTTTCTGTAGTGTTTACTGTCTGTAAGCTAATAGCTTTAGTATGTCCTAGTTCAGAATTGCTGGCTCTGGGCTTGTTTGTTTATACAGTGATTGTTCAAAGCACATGAACGTGCCATCTTGAATTAGCTGAAGCCTTTCTTTACCTTGACTAGATTGTGTTAATTGGTGGGGCTGGTTCTTTTGTGTTTTTGTAAAAAAAAAAAAAAAAAGTTGTCTAAGATTGTATCTTCTGGTATTTAAGCTCTAACTTTGAGAGAGTTCTGTCTATACACACTGAACAGAGTGGAGGAGAGGTGTTGACTACAACTCTTAGCTGAGGTATATAAGTGTCCTGTTTTTTTCGATTATTTATACTGATTATTCTTTCTAGCAATTTATATATAGCACTTTTTATTGCCTACTGCATAGCTGGTGGCTTTGCAGTTGCCTGCCCCTACAGTAAATCTGATCTGGGGCACTCCTCCCAGTCTAGTGTCATTAGCTCATTCTACCTAATACAGAGAGAAGATTTGATAAGGACTTCTGTTTCTCCTTTTTCCCTTTCAAAAAAAAAAATTTGCCTGAATCTCCTTGTGTTCTGACTGTGCTTCTCAAACATTATGGACATATAGAGTATATTTTAGAGCATTTATTATAACTGTAATTGCCTTAATATTGCTACAACTCAAGTGCTCTAGGTTGCACTGCATCTGATGTGTTTGTGTGTTTTAGCTGCTTTTCTGTATATATAGACATCTCTGTATATGTAGACTAGCTACTTATTCTGCTGTGTTACTGCCTCTTAAATCGTTTTTCAGTTGTGCACTTGCCTTGCTTCATTTAAAAGGTTTTAAATTGCTAATTTTGTACAGTTTTAATTGCATTTACTGTTTAGGACTACACACTCAAGTGTGTTAGTCTTCTCTGTGTTTATTTACTGTATTATTGCATTGTTTAGCTTGTTTCAAACAAAAAAATACTATCTTATTTGCTCGTTTCTCACCTTTTCTAGCCAGTCTATATCCCAGGCTTTGCTTTTCTCAGGACTTTATTTTCTGTGCTCAGAGCTATTCAGGCCTTGCTGTGGTAGAGGGAAGTCCTACTGCTTACCAGTGGGACTGGTGAACATTGTACTGCCTATCTAATGCTAGAGGAGTGGTTTCCAGCTCTGAAATTGTAATTTTATTAGCCTTTTTGGGTTGATTTCTATCCCTTTCAACTTTCTGGCTTAAAAACGCGTGTGTCTGCACATTTGTCACATTGTGCAGCACTGCGAGGCTACAGTTAAACTATTCCAGGTGCCAGAAAGTCTGCTCTTCAAATTTTACCTTAGAACTAGCTGGTTTCTCAGTAGTAGCACTAAAATCTGATCTCCTGTGACTAGCACTTGCTGTAGAACCTGCTGGAAAGCACTATGAAGCCTGAAACTGATTCAAGCACTCAGCTCTCCTTGTCAATAAGGAGAAATTAATCATAGGCACTAAACAGCCTATAATTGCAAAGTACCTTGCAAAGGTAAGGGAAAACAGCTCTTAAACATTACAAGAATAGCACCTAAACAGGCATGTCCAAGGGTCAGCTTCCGGTGATTTCTCCTGTCCACCTGGTAAATCTGGGCATACTGGGGCAGTGCAGCAACTGCCTCATGTACACAGACAATCCCCTCCTACCACCCAACACTACAACCTGCATGAGATGCACTTACATAGCCAAACTGGAAGCAAAGCTCTCTCCGGTCAAGATTGTGCTAGACAGTCAAGAGGAGAAGGTTAACACCTGCATTACACCTCAAGCAACTCATAGCCCTTCAAAACCAATGCCATCAACACCCACACATAGCAACACTAAACCCAAATATGCGGAGGCCCTTAACATTAACCTGCCCAAGCAACAAGGACCTCTGAAGCCGAAACGCAAACAAAAACCAGTCACAACCAAAGTGACACATAGCTCACAACACCAGTGTGCCACCCAACAACAACCCCTAAGGCAAGACAATGTACCTAACACTTTAGTCATAGGTGACTCTATAGTCAGGCACACTGATGTCCCACTCACCAGGCTGGACAAGGAGAAAATTACAGTCAGCTGCCTGTTGGGTGCCAGGATCCGCCACATAATGCATTCACTCAAGTCACTCCACAACAAGTACAAATACGACTCTGTCACTGTCCATGCTGGAGTGAATGACTTGAGACATACCTCCCTGGACTACATGAAAAGAGACATGGAAGAGCTCTAGGATCATGTGACCCAGGCAGGTATGACCCTAGCCCTGAGTAGCGTCCTGCCTTCGCCCAGAATTATACCACAGTATAAGGACAAAATGAGTGACTTCAACAATTGGCTAAGTTTCTGGTGTCATTTAAAGGGGATCCAGTATTTGTCTGCCTGGGAAGACATGATCGACAAACCATGATGGTTTGCCAGAGATGGTCTGTACCCGTCACCCCTGGGATTCAGGTTACTGGCTAAAGCTTTTGCCACCCCTACAGTGCCTTTTTTAGGCAAGGTTCAAAGGATAAAATCACCAACCTTAACAGATACAAGCATGCAAAATCTGAAGGTAATGCTACTCAATGCTAGAAGTCTAAACCTCAAACTGCACTCTCTCGAGGCACTCCTGAAAATGGAGAACATCAATATCTGTGCAGTAACTGAGACCTGGTTCAAGGCTCCAGAGAGCACCCATGCAATACCAGGCTACAATTCTTACCACACTTTTTGGCCACAAAACCAAGACCAAAACACTAAAGGTGGAGGAGTGTCCATATTCACCAAGGATATTCACACCTCCAGGCTAGTTGCCCAACACAATGCATATGAAATTCTCCAGGCACAACTAACACTAGGTAAGACTGCAATCCAAATTGTAGCTTGCTACAGATCCCACACCATGCCCCAAGATTCTCACTACACCTTTGTAAACATACTGGAAAATATTAAGATACAACCAAACACCCTAATACTGGGTGATTTCAACTACCCTGCCATTAAATGGGAAAACTACTAGGGTACCAACTCCTTTTCCCAGTGGTTCTTGGAATTCATAAATTCCAATGCCCTGGATCAACTAATCCATTGTCCCACCAGGGGCTCCAATATCCTAAACCTGGTCATTACCAACATGGGAGATAGATGCTCCACACCAGTGGTCACCCCCTCATTGGTTAGGTCTGACCATAAGCAAATCACCTTTGACATCCACATCCCACCCCTATCCCCAGTAAGGAAACCTCCTTAAAAAACTTCTCCAAAGCCAACTTTATGCTACTGAAGTCAGAAGTGACAAACTTCACAACACCCACACAGACGGGATCTGGAAGTTCGACTGCAGAATCCTACACTAAGGTACTGTATGAACACATCCACTCGTGCATGAATCGTGCCATCCAAAATAGAACCAAGATGCACTTCTCCAAAAAAAGGAAGCCAATCTGGTGGTCCCCCGCTATAAACAAACTATACAAAAGAAGGATGAAACTGTTGCAGAAAAGAGGAAAATCTTAGGATGCAAAAAACTCCCTCATCAGCCTCAGTAAGAAGCTGAGATCCCTCATAAAATCCGCAAAAGCTAGTTACAAAAATAAAATTGCCAAAGATTCCAAAGACAACTACAAGGCATTCTGTAGTTATGTCAAGAATCTAAATGGCAATGCTCAGATCTACAGCAGAATGGCATTAAATATACTAATCCCAAGGATATTGCTAATATCTTGGCAGATCGATTTAGTGCCAACTTCACCCCCTCTCACCCCTTAAAGGGCCCATCTCAATACCGAAAGATTACCAAATTCTGATAAACTGCACTCTCCAAAGCTAAGAATACAGCATCCATGGGACCAGATGACATCCCAGGCTGTGTACTACATGAACTACAAAATAAACTGGCACCTCACCTAAGTGTCTTGTTTAATTATAGCCTCACCACAGGCTTTGTGCCCACTGAGTGGTGCACAGCTACAGTTATCCCGCTCCACAAGGGAGGATCCGCCTTGGATCCTGGGAACTACCGTCCCATCAGTCTGACAAGCCTGATCTGCAAGGGCATGGAATGCATAATCATGGAACTTATAAACAAAGACATTGGCAACCTTCAAACACTGGACCCCACCCAGTTTGGGTTTGTGAAGGGCCGACCTTGTCTCCTGAATCTGATTGACTTCTTTGAATCAGTCTCCAGAGCTGTGAATGAGGGTAAGGTGGTCCACACAGCCTATCTGGACCTCACCAAGGCCTTTGACACCATCCCCCACTCTGGAATCATAGATAAACTTACTAAGCTAGGCATAAATCCCTATGTCACTTGATGGGTTGCCAACTGGCTTACTGACAGAACCCAGACTGTAAAAGTAGCCGACTCCAAATCCAGCTCCAGACAAGTGACAACTGGAGTATCTCATGGCTCAGTTCTAGGACCACTCTTGTTTGGCATCTACTTCTCTGAACATGTCTATTCACCCCACACTGCAAGAAGAGTTGGAATGTGGACGTAACAACAGAGGCGAAGGCCATGTTTTACAAAGAGAGCACACTTCCAATGGATCAGCAGCAAACCTGAACTTTAATTTTGACCTTTCTTCTTGGTCAGAACAGTTACCAACTTTTCAGCTTCCTACTTCAGCTTGAACACAAGGTGAGCTAATTACTGAAAATGTACAAACTGAAACATTGAATGGCAAACTTAAACTATTAGACTTAAAGTTACTTAAATACAAAAAACTACATTTGGAACTAGCTTATTTTAAACAATGTATTAGCGAAGGCATAGTTCCAAAAGGTCTTTGAATTTGGCAACATCCCACTGGGCTGGTAGGAGGTTCGGAATTCCACCAGGACTTAATAAAAATGTTTAATAATCATGGTATTGAACTGTTACAACTTATAAGTAAGCACTACCAAAAAACTGCAGATGACTTATTACAGGAAGCTACTAAGTTGGATGGTGAAATAAAGAGAGACAGTGACTTTTTTTGTTATAAGTATGAATATGAAAGATCGTTTTCTACTATTGACCATTGCCTTGAGAAATTAAAAAACAACAAAGTCAAAAAACTAAACCATGACAGGGAAGCCTATGATAAGGGCTTGGGATATCCAGCACCTCCCTTGTCCCAGATCAACTTTGGTAACATCAGGGACCAAAGTTAGGGTACGACAGCAGGGGGAGTTGGCAGAGCCACGGACATGCATGAATTGGACCAATTTGAAGAGGGCTGGACACAAATACCCAAAAAGAAAGCCAATAACAACAACAACAACAACAACAACAGCAATAAAAAGTACAAGACTAACTCAAATGGGGTTTAAATCAATAGACTTAATGCAGCTAACCAGGATAATAACTTCCACAATGCCCACTATGGTCCAAGAAGCCAAAATGGCTTTGGTAATCAGGATTTTCAAGTTTCTGCCTCGGGGTACAACCTGAGGCAAGGCACGAAGAAAACATACTATCATTCACACCAGTAACTAGTGAACATACTAATGTGCACACTACGGATCTTTCCATTGCAGAACCGACACAGCAGGAGAAACCAGACGATGAGAATGCACTTTTAGAAGAACCAGTTGTTACTATTGTTTACAATTCTACTGGGGACTTTAAGATTTTTAATTACTCTGACTTTCATGTTGATACTACTTTAGCTAATTTATTAGCAAAAGGTTTCACTTTTGTTCCTTCATGTAGAACCAACATAGCAGAGTTTATTATTGCTCTTAAATTATTCATTAAGAAGTTGAATTTAAACGTATTACTAGGAGAGGCACCATCCTCTATCACACCAATTTATATTACTAGTACATTTTGCCCCCATCCCCATCCAGACGTGGCTTTGTTTGAAAAAATATGTATGTCAGATATTTTTCACAAAATAAATAAGATGAATAATGAATACACCACTAAGTTTAACTATAACATCACCAAGGAAGAAAAACAAGCACTTATGTGTCTGCAACAAGCACACGTCAGGACTATGAAACCAGACAAAAGAGGGGGCATAGTTATTTTCAATTTGGATGATTATAACAATACAATTCAGACCATTTTAGAAAGTGACACATATGAGGAGGTATCAAAGAACAAATTAAACATAGCTTATAGAAGAGTTAAGGTATTTCTTGAAGAATTATTCATTGAAGCAAGGATAGATATGAGTGAAGCAAATTACTTACATATGTCGGCCCCAAGGATACCTACTATTTTTGGAGTACCAAAAATACATAAAAACATAGACAATCCACCCATGAGACCAATGGTCGACGCTAGAGCAAATATTACTTATGCTTGCTCTAAATTTATCGACCACACTTTAAAGAAATATGTTGCTCAACAAAAGTACATTTGTAAAGATTCTTGGACATTTTTGGACAATATAAACCACCTACAATATCAAGATGATTTAAACGTTCTTACAATAGATGTGAAAGACTTGTATTCATCAATTCCCCACACAGAGGGAATTGAATGGGTGAGTTTATTACTACATGATATGGGAGCCCCCCAGAATGAAATAAAATTGATGGCTGAATTATTGGACACAGTTCTTTCCAACAATTACATCACTTTTAACAACAGATACTACTTACAAAAAATAGGAGTGGCGATGGGCTCTCCATGTGGTAGTACATTTGCAAATTTAGTAATGGCCTACTGGGAACATGAACATGTCTTTGGTGTAACTACATACACAAGTAAGATTAAATATTATATATGTTTCCTGGATGATATATTTATCCTGTTCCAGGGTAACCAACAGGAGGCTTCTAACTTTTTAACTTACTTAAACAACACTAGTACATTCTTAAAATTCACATATAATTTTTCACAGGATAGAATTGCTTATTTGGATGTTGATTTAAGTAAGGATAGACAAAATCAATGTTTTAAAGCCAGGATTTATAGAAAGGAAACATATTCAAATACATTTCTTCACTATAGTAGCTGCCATCCGGCCCATCAAAAACGTTCGGTTGTTAAGGGCCAATTTGTAAGGCAGCTCGAATGGTTACGGATGACAACCAGTTCATTGAAGAATGCTCAACACTTATGGACATGTTTAAAAAGAGAGGTTATCCTATTCCACTCCTACAAGAAATTTGTCAGGAAGTGAAAAATAAAAGAGAAGTGGGCTTTTACAAAGCAATATAATCAAGTAACCAGAGTTTAGAAACAAACAGTTGTACATTACAGGATGGGACACTAGATGAAAATGAAAATAGACTTATTATTATGTATTGTATAGACAGTTATGATTTTATAAATATTTTAAGGAAAAATTAGGACTTGATAAACATGGATACACATCTACCAAGAGGTCCTATTGACTTCCCTAGAATAGTTTATAGAAAAGGAAAAAAAACTTAAAGAATCTAGTGGAAACTCGGTACTCAAACTTTGCTACATTTAACCATGCAGGTATGAACAAGTGTCTGTCATGCCCCTATTGTAAATATGTGGAGCAGGGAATAAAATTTAGTATAAGAGGTTTTGAACACAATACTAAGTACAAATTTGATTGTAAGTCCAAGGGAGTGGTATACCTGGCTAAGTGTCATACCTGTCCTGCCTTCTATATCAGCAAAATTGACAGAAGGCTTAGGGACACGGTCTATGAACACACATAGGCTATTCGGTCTAACAAATCAGAGAACGCATTAGCCAGGCACATTATGAAAGCACCCACCCATGGTTTTACTTTTAGGGCTATAGATTGTATTACCTATGACCCTAGAGGAGGTCCTCTTTCCTTGCTCTTAGAGAAATTAGAATTGAGTTGGCAATTACATATCTTTGCATTTTACCCTCCAGGCATTAATGAAATGTATTCAATTAAGTGCATTCTACAAGTTAAAAATTTGGCTAAGAGTTGACTATTATGCTGTGTTTAAAATGGTCTATGCATACTATTGTCTTAGAGTGTATTTGACTTTCAGCTTCTTAAGTCAGGTTTTGCTGTTTTTCACTTACATGTTTTTATTTACATGCTTTTAAGGTTTATTATACTCGAACACAAAACAAAAATATAAACACATACATACACTGTTAATTTTAATTTTAATTGCATTAATATTTCATAATAGATAATTATTGGTTTTAGATGTTTTACACTGATTTTTTACACTATTTATCTATTATTTTAAAATATTGCTTTAAAACAATGTGTTAGATGAGAACTGTTTAAGCTATATATTTTAGGTAATGAATGAAGGTGGTTGCCACTTTAAGAGCAGATGATTCCTGCTGATTCAGGAACCAGCTGACTTTTCACTTCCTATATAGTGTATGGCCTATGTTGTATAATTATCTGAAGAAGTTGGGCTATGGGGCCTGACGAAAAGCGCTTTATGTGATTTTTTTGTTTTTTGTTATAAACAGTACGTTAACTCATTGTGCTTGCAGAATTTATTTGGGCAGTTGGATACACTGTGGTGCTTCTTCTTTTGATAGTATGGATCCAACACTAAGGGACCCTGGCTAACAAAGTTTGCAGATGACTGCAAACTGGGAGCCATTATTAAATCCCCAAATGATGTGGATATTCTACAAAAGGGCCTTACAGAAAGAGATGCCTGGTGTCAGAGCCATGGGCTCAAGCTTAATGCCAAGAACTGTATAGTTATCCCCTTTGGAAAAAAAACATGTACCCATGAATTACCACATAGGTGGCAGGACACTAAACATCGAAAGTGTGATGAGATACTTAGGGACACAGGTGGACAGTGGTCTCACTTTCGATAACCACATTGCCACAACAGTCAGGAAATCCTTCTATGTGGCACACCTCATCACTAAGCGCTTTTCATCCAGAAAAAAGGAGGTCATTTTCCCACTGTACTCATCCCTCATTAGACCCATTATAGAGTATAATGCCCCATTTGGTATGTACCTCACAAGACTTCTGCAACAGCTGGAAAGCCCACAGAAATACCTCACTAAAAGAACCACAGGCCTAAAGAAGATACCATATGCTGACCGTCTAAACAAACTCCAGCTATACTCTGTGGCATATCATCTACTCAGAGGCGATCTCTGGTTAACATACAAGGCCATGTCAAACCCTGAGCTGTTGGACATGCTCCACTTAAAGAAATCCCAGTCCCTCAGAGCCACATGCTCCAGGGATCTAAACCTTGTCATCACAATGAACAAAACATGCTGGAGGGATAGGTTCCTGACCCAGAGACTCCCCATACTCTGGAATAGACTGCCCATGCATGTCAAGCAAAGCGCCTTATTGGCCCTCTTCAAAAGGAACCTTGATGATTGGATGGGATATAGGAAATTCATCCCAGGGATCATGTCAGTCGCCCTGCTAGACAGGGGTCCAGAGAAATAAATATTGTGGGAAGAAATATCCAGGGAATTGTTATGGCTAGGCTTTCATAGGCCCTAGGGCCGATAGCCTAGTACCAATTATGAACTTATGAATCTATGTAGTAACTGTTTTTTGTCAACCATGGTAGTGTAGCTTTTGGAAAATGTAAGTATGAGTGCATATAACATGTGAAACCACCCATGTATGCAAAACTGTCCCATACAGTATAGTCACATCCCTTGCCAATGTAAGGAAAGCACATAGAGTGATGTCATGTAAAGTAAATTATATACATTTAATAAATGAAGTCAGTATTCTAATATATTTAAAAAATTAAAAGTGAGCAATGGTTAGCAAGGCTCAGCAATACTTAGCTGTAACCATTGCTAAGACGTGAATGCTAAGCAGCAGGTAGCTCAGCCAAGTGGATTTGCACACTGTTAAACAGTGCTTAACAACTGCTCATTTAAGCAGTGTTAAAACTGGCTTAGCAGGTTTGCACACTGCTTAGTGGAGCTTAACCTTTTCAAAACAGTCCAATGACAGCAAAGGGTGGGAATATTGCACTATTTAAATGGCGCAGGCAGGAATATAGCCATAATCTGTTATAGTTCATCTTTGCAGATAAAATGGCTGGCGTCGGAGAGGGACTGTGCTTTCGGGTGCAACACTGGAGCATTCAGGAGTCCAGGGTCATTGCTGGACTAGTAAAAACATGAGGAGAGACTGCTGCAGGGCCAGTACAAGAGCTGCCAGTATAAAGGGGAGGCCTGGGACTGTCTCACATGTGACCTCACCAGTGCTACTGGCATCCCCCGGACTGGTAAGCAGGTACAGCACCACTATGCCGACCTAAAATGTAGGAAGGGGGTGCTCTTAGACCAGTGGGTCCAAGATGGATGGGACCGGAATGCTCCAGTAGTGTGTAAGTATCACTATCAAGTAGTTTGTAGCAAATACTAGCCTGAGAATGTGATAGACAGATATGCATAATATGTGTTTTTCTCCCCTACAGCTAAAGCAGAGAGGGCTATGAACATCGAAGCCCATGGTGACAGACTGTTGAGGCTGTGTTAATAGGCTGGTGAGTAGAAATCTATTTTGCAGTATATTGTTCTAATAGCTAAGGAGTACATTGCTTACTGCTAGTAGGTATACTGTTACTGTGTGAACTGAATAAATAAAAAAGTTTGATTGACTAATATTGATGTACAATAAAGACACTTACAAAAAACTGTTGTGTTTATTCTGGTATGTTGTTGATATATATAGAATGTATAGAGACAGGTTCTTCACAGCAAATATGGCTGAGACAGCATACATTAACTGAGGTTCATATATGAACAAGCTGTTAAGAGAAACTGTAGATGCTGTAGCTGTAAAATGAGATATAAATTAAGTGTGAAATATATACTGCACTAAGCTCTGAACCCTGAATAGTAATATGTAAAGTATCAAAGTGTGTTCCATGCAGCATTGCCTTGTGTTAACCTTTGCTTTCCCGATTGTAGTAATCCAAAGGAGTAATGCACAGTACAATAACTATCTGTCATGTATGCATCACAGGATTACAAGTTCAGACTGTCTAACCAATAGACAATTAGGCAGAAACAAGTGAAACAAGAAACAGCAGTTCACAAGTAGCTCATTGTGATGAGATATAGCGTAGTTGTTAATTTTGCACACCTAGACACAGTTCAAATCCAGGTTGTGGTACCAAGATGTGTGCAAATCTACACACAAGGAATCAGAAATAAATGTAAAAACAGTCAGGTAGTGTTAACAGATATTTTCTCCACAGGTTTTACAGGTAAGGAAATGTTGCCAGTAGCTGTATGAAGGGTATACTAATAAACTGTATACAACTGTTCAATTGTTCCACCACATGCCTGCAAGTGACAGCAGGGTAGGTACATACAATATGCACTCTTCCAAAATCATACCTCTCAGGTGTACAGATATCCACTGAATGTCCAGATATTTGTCTCAGATTTTTGGTCCATTTTACATAAAGTAGTGGTGTTATGGGAAATCAGTGGCAAATCATTATTGACTGAAATTACAAAATAATGATATACATATAAGTGTCAGATGTCATATCCTTCAGAAAAGCCATGCAAATGCAAAACCTGTTATTATATCAACTTTCTAAGTTTGTAAGAGCAATATCTAAAAACTGTCCATATTTATGTGCCTCTGTCCCACTTTTATGTATGGCTTTGTCCAGATGTCATGCTCTAAGAGGTTGAGAGGTATGTTCCCGATACATGTCTCTCAAGTGTCATGCTGCCACGGCTAGTAGTCACTGCTGCAAATAATCCTGGACACAGATAGGAAACCAGTTGATGTATGCCAATAGCACACTCACATAGCAGTTCAGGGTACCCCTCCTGTGCCAGATATGTAACCCTGGCATGAACGAGTCCCCTCTAATCATATACCCAGAGTTGTCACAGTTTGCCTCATACCATTCCAGGCTGACAGTTTAATAGGTATGTTTGTACTACAGAAGCTATGGGCCATAGGTAGATGTAAAGTGAGGGCAGATCCATAGAGTATTGAGCAGTACTACTGTGGAAAATAGAAGCATAAACAGTTGTAAATTGACTTTTTGTCTCTCCCCCACCCCTCAACTCAATCAATAATTATTACTTATATACTATGGGTATGTTGTGCACCAACCCTAATGTTGGGACTTGTGTTATATTATACTGTTAATATGTTTGATTGCTTGCATGTTGACTTTGTTCAAATACCATTGTTGGTGGCCTGTTGCCGTCAATGGTACTGGCATGCTGTTATGATGCATACTGTTGTTCTATTTATGCATGTGTTCTGTTTGCTATGCGACTGTTTCAAATCTGTTTTATGGGGTTAATTGGAACACCCATGCATGCTGTTATAACTAATCTTGAAATGTGTTGCTCATGACTAACCAACATATTTTGTAAAATCTCAACACCATAGCATGTTTGGGAAGGCAGATGCCAGCAGATCCACCTGTCCCACTTCATCTGCCCATGGCATGGGGCCCCAGCACGTCTGGGACCCAACCAGGATCTCCCTCATCTGCTGGTCCTGCACCACCTTCAGGTGGATCCACCTCAGGGGATGGGGCCCTTCCCCCCCTGCAGTGGGCATAGACAGGAGCCTGTCACCCACAGTCAGGTCCAGGGTTTGGTGCAAAGGACCCTTCGATCTGAGTTCAGAGAGCAGCTGCACTAGATTGAGGGCTGCCTGGTGCACCTCAAGGGGCAGGCCGCCCCCCTGTCCAGCCACCAGGACAGCCACCTTTGGGGCCGTGAAGGTGCAGTGGTGACTGCTCATGGGTGCAGATCTCAGTCCTACTGTAACCATATGGGGGACCATGGGCTTTGGATTCCCAACCACTCTCCTCATCAAATGTGTTTGTGTCATATTCTGCCCTTGTCTGCTTTCTTGTCTGTCTCCCTACCCAACCTACCTTCCCAGATGTACCTACAATCCTTCCCCAACATCCCACTCTCACCTTAAAAAAAAAAGAAAAGGGCATCTGTCCCAAAAAAAATATCGCCCTCATACATAGCTGTCCATTTCTCACGTGTTCACTGGACACATGTAATCTGGTCCAACTGGCTTGACAACACATTTCTGTTGTCCTCACCCCTCTGTCTGGGGTTTGAGTGTCCAAATTCACCTCCAAAATTCTGTAAAAATGCACAGCTGTTGCTTTATAAGAAATGGACAGCTATGCCCTTCCCTACACCCATCCTTCACATCCCTAGCTATCTTTCATATTGTTTTTCCCTCTGCGTACCCCTTTTTAACCACTTTCCTATTACCCCTTTTTCTTTTCTTTAAAGAAATTAGTGCGGGTGTAAGTGGGAGTAAGTGGGAGTGAGTGAGTTTGCAAGATGCTAAATGAAGCCAACACAGATTGAGCATTTGTACAGTTAACCATGTGTTGACATTGCTTAGTGTCATGCTAACCTGCACAAACCTGCATAAAGCCACTTAAACTGCTTTAATCACTCTGTCTCCATCAGCCACTGTTTTGCCTAGTGACAAAATAACAAGCCCTACTAAGTATTAAACTCAGGGCCCTGTACACCATAGTCAGAGCAATGTACCACTACACCATTTGAGCTGTAGGGATTTCTGATGCTTTTTCAAAGATATTATACAGTAGAGCCATCCAACAGTAGGGAAAAGATTCTGTAGAATCAGTCAGGTTTTGTATATATACACGTATACATGCTTTTTTCCCACTTTTCTGAGATTTAAAAAAGTTCAGTTACAGATTTGCTGTTCTGAACTGTTTGTAAGTTTCTTGGAGGCCATTGTTTGCTTGGGCTAAAGGGAAGTCTCTGTGTTTATCAGTGGCAGTGATAAACATTGAGCAGCCTGCCTGCCCCTGTGGGAGTGGTTACTGCCTTGAAACTGTAGTTTTATTGGCCATTTTGGGTCAGTTCCAAACTCCTTGATCTCCCGTTCTTAAAACCCGATTGCGTCATGGTTTTGGCATCTTTTCGGACTTGTTGGCTGTTGGTGATGCACTCACCAAGAGGAGAAAATGCTGAGAAAAGAAAGGAGCCACTTTTGAGATTTTAAGTATTTTGCTTCAGATTATTTGTTAAGTTTTTCTGCATTGCCGCCTACTTTTGAGCATTTTCTGGCTTGTTAAACTTGATTTCTGTGTTGGTAACTGTATTTAGAACACAACCTAGAGCTGATTACTGAATTTCCTGCCTGCACTTATTTTTAAAATCGTTTTTTTCTTAAAACTTGCATTTTATCTGTCTTTGGCCTAGCACTCAAGTGTGGGGTCATTTACTGTACTGTTCTAACTTGTTGATACTTGTGAACCTCTGCTTTCCTTAAAGAAAACAAAAAAAACAAAAACGTCTTGCTTTTTTCCCACTTTTCTGAGATTTAAAAAAGTTCAGTTACAGATTTGCTGTTCTGAACTGTTTGTAAGCTTCTTGGAGGCCATTGTTTGCTTGGGCTAAAGGGAAGTCTCTGTGTTCATCAGTGGCAGTGATAAACATTGAGCAGCCTGCCTGCCCCTGTGGGAGTGGTTACTGCCTTGAAACTGTAGTTTTATTGGCCATTTTGAGTCAATTCCTAACTCCTTGATCTCCCTCTCTTAAAACCCTCTTTTGCGCGGTTTTGCACATTTTTGCGCATAGCGCAACATCGGGCAGCGCCGCCTAATTGTGTTTAACTATTCCTGGCTCCACAAAGTCTGCTCTTCACTTTTTCCCTTAGAACTGCTCTATCTCCCAAATTAATCACCATATTCACATTCTAAGGCCCCTCACTGGTCCAAATAAGTAATTTTACAAGTTAACACTAATAAACCATAAGCACTACTTACTCTTATACTCTCTATGATTACCTTGTCCCCTATTGGTCCATTTTAATTCAGTTCCCTATATTACTCTAGCATGTCCAAAGGTCAGTCAATGGTTTCCTCTCCAGTCCAGCTGGTGAATCTGGGAATTTTGAGGCAATGTCACAACTGTCTCATGTACACGGACAACCCTCTCCTCCTCCAAACAGGTTCAAATATATGTGAGAGATGCAACCATATAGCCAAACTGGAGGCTGAGCTCTCTCATCTCAAAACTGGTGTAACCAGTCAGGAGGAGAAGGTAACCTCACACAACACAATTCCAGTATCACATAGTCCCACCACAACAGCGAACCAAACACATAAAAACACAAAAACATACTTGGAGGCTCTAAATAAAAATCTACCTAAGCAACAGAGACCTCCAAAGCAGACATCCAAGCAAACACTACCCCAAAACAAAACAAGTACAACACATAGCACACAAAGTCAGTGTGTCAAGCAGTCACAGCCCTTAAGGCTGAATAACACACCTGATACTCTTGTAATAGGTGACTCTATTGTCAGACACACTGATGTCCTGCTCACCAGGCTGAATAAATAGAAGGTCACAGTGAGCTGCCTATCGGGCGCTAGGATCTGCCACATAACGCAAGCACTCAGGTCACTCCAAAGCAAATACAAATATGACTCAGTCATTGTACATGCTGGCGTGAATGACCTGAGACGTACCTCCCTCGACTACATGAAAAGAGACATAGAGGAGCTCTCTGATCATGTAGCCCAGGCCAGTATGACCCTGACCTTGAGCAGCATCTTACCCTCACCTAGAATGATGCCACAGTATAAAGACAAAATGATCGATTTTAACAATTGGCTAAAATTTTGGGATGCCTGGGATGACATGCTCGACAAGCCACGTTGCTTCGCTAGGGACGGCTTGCACCTGTCACCTCTGGGCTTTCGGATATTGGCAAAGGCTCTTGCCACCCCCATAGTGCCTTTTTTAGGCAAGGCTCAAAAGTCAAACCCACTGACATAGACAGCACAAGGAACAAGAAACTAAGGGTAATGCTGCTAAACGCCAGAAGTCTTAACCTCAAGATGCATGCACTCGAAGCTCTCCTCAGTATGGAGAACATCGATATCTGTGCAGTGACAGAAACCTGGTTCAAGGCTCCAGAGAGCACCCCAGCACTACCAGGTTATACCTCATATCATGCTTTTCGGCCCCAAAACCCAGACCGAACCACAAAAGGAGGGGGAGTTTCCATATTTATCAAGGATATCCACACCTCCAGGTTAGTGGCATTGCACGAAGTATCGAAGACCATCCATGTGCAACTGACAGTGGGCAAGACTGCTTTTCAGTTTATAGCATCCTACAGACTACCCTCTTAAAGTCAGGAATCCCACTCGGCTTTCCTGAAAACATTGGAGAACATGAAGATCTCTCCGAACACCATTATATTGGGTGACTTCAACTACCCAAACATAGACTGGGAGCATTACTCAAGCCCCAGCACCTTAGCCCAAAGGTACCTGGAATTTATAAACTCAAATGCTATGGAACAACTGGTCACCACTCCCACAAGAGGGGAAAACATACTAGACCTGATCATTACCAACATGGGGACTCTATGCTCCATACCAGAAGTATATCCCTCATTGGTAAGATCAGACCATAAATTAATTTCACTGGATATCCACATCCCGACCCCACCCCCAGCCCAGAAAACCACAGTGAAAATCTTCTCAAAAGTGAACTTCACACTTCTCAAAACCGAAGTGGAATCCTTCAAGGCCCCAGGGCCAGTGGAAACCATGGCCCAAACTGCAGAATCCTATATAAACGCATTCTACGGACATCTCCAGGAATGCATGGATCATGCTATCCCAAACAAAATCAAGACCCAATCATCCAAAGGCAGGCATCCAGTCTGGTGGACCCCAGCCATAAATAAACTGTACAACAGAAGGAGGAAGCTACTACATGATAGAGTAAAATCCCTAAAAGGGAAGGCATCTCTGATCAGTACTAGCAAAAAATTACGATCCCTCATAAAATCCTCCAAGGCCAGCTTCGAGAGAAAAATTGCACAGGACACTAAAGACAATCATAAGGCTTTTTCAGTTATGTTAGAAACCTGGGATGCAACTCCCAGACTTGTTCTGAGTTGATTCTAAACAACAAAAAATGCACTGAACCCACAGACATCGCCAATATCGTGGCAGACAGGTTCAGTGCAAACTTCTCCACCCCCTCCCCCCCAAAAGAGCAAGTATCTATCCCGGCAGAGTGCAGCCTCCCAAACATCTCTGATGCTCAGGTGAAGGCCGCCCTCTCCAAAGCAAAAAACACTGCTTTCATGGGACCAGATGGTGTCCCGGGTTGCATCCTGCATGAACTCCAAGAAGAACTAATCCATCAAGTAAAACTGCTGTACAATCTCAGCCTCACTAGAGGATATGTGCCCAAAGAATGGCGTACAGCAACAGTTGTCCCACTCCACAGAGGTGGCGCCTCCGTGGACCCTGGAAACTATCGCCCCATAAGCCTGACTAGCCTAGTCTGCAAGGCTATGGAGAGGATCATCACTTTTACTCATAAACAAAGACATTGGGGACCTACAGACACTAGATCCTACCCAATTTGGCTTCGTCAAGGGCAGATCCTGCCTTTTGAACCTGGTCGACTTCTTCTAAACAGTCACCAAGGCCATAGATGAAGGGAAGGTAGTCCACACAGCCTATCTGGACCTCGCAAAGGCATTTGACACAATACCCCACTAGGGCATCATAGATAAGCTATCCCGCCTAAATATAAACCCCTATGTCACAAGATGGGTCGCAAACTGGCTCAAAGACAGAACCCACAGAGTCAGAGTTGCTGGAGCCATGTCAGACTCGAAACCGGTCACAAATGGCGTCCCACAAGGTTCTGTCCTGGGACCTCTCTTGTTCTGTATTTACTTTTCTGAGGTACAGGCCAACGTGGGAGGACTATGGCTCGCCAAGTTCGCAGATGACTGCAAACTGGGCACCATAATCGACTCTCCAGCTGACACAAACATCCTTCAAAAAGGTCTAGCAGAGACAGATAACTGGTGCCAGAGCCATGGTCTAAAGCTAAATGCCAAATAGTGTATAGTCATACCCTTTGGCAAAAACAATGTGCCCACAAATTACCACATAGGTGGTAACCCATTAAGTACAGAGAAAGTAATTAGGGATCTGGGGACCCAAGTTGATAGCAATCTCTCCTTTGACAACCACATTGCCAAAGTGGTTAGAAAGACCTTCTACATAGCCCACCTCATCATGAAAGGATTCACATCTATATCAAGAGAGGTAATCGTGCCCCTTTATTCATCCCTCATCAGGCCCATCATAGAATACAATGCCCCTTTGGGATGTACCTTACCAGACACCTGCAGCAATTAGAAAGACCCCAAAATTACCTCACCAGGAGGATCAAGGGACTCAAACAGATGCCATATGCTGCTCGGTTAAAAACTCCAGCTCTACTCAGTTGCATACCGCCTACTTCGAGGCGATCTATGCCTGACATATAAAGCTATGTCCAACCCAGAATTAATGGACATGCTCCACCTCAGTAAATCTAAATCCCTTAGAGCCACGCGCTCGAGGGACTTGAACCTCAGCACAGAAATAAATAGAACATGCTGGAGGGACAGATTCATAACCCAGAGGCTCCCTTCGCTCTGGAATAGAATTCCAATTCATGTTAGGCAGAGCACCTCACAGACTCTCTTCAAGAAGAATCTTGATGAGTGGATGGGGGATCATAGGTTTGTCCCGGGGATTACTTCCGTGTCACTATTAGACAGAGGCACAGTAAACTAAACTTTAAAAAGGGCACAGTATACTCAAATCTAGGGGTGGCGTAAGCCAAACACAATCGGGCTAGGCTTATAAATGCCCCTGGGCAGATAGCCTAGTATGAACCTATGAACCTATGAACCTATAAGATGCATATATATGGAAAAATGGGTTCCCGTCATATGAACAAATGTTCATATGAACGAAACCTGGAAGAGCGGGACCAGATGTTCGAAACTTCAGAACATCGAAACCCCAGAAGTGCGAAATTCAAAATCCCAACATTACAGGATTGTGATTAGTGCTTCTGGTGCCCGTAAGTATGTATGTGTAAGTGCCTGTTTAAGGGGTAGAGGTGTGTGTAAGTGTATGTTGTGAGTGTGGTGTGTGTTTGTGAGGGAATGTAATGTGTGAGTGTGAGTGTGCCTTGTATGTCTGCTTGTGCGATGTTGGAGTTATGAGCATGAAATTTTAATTCAGACATTACGGGACTAGCAGTGCTAGTGTTGCAATGCAGGTAAGTATGAATGTGTAAGTGTGTGTTTGAGGGGTAGTGGTGTGTGTAAGTGTGTGTTGTGAGTGTGGTGTGTATTTGTGAGGGGAATGTAATGTGTGGATGTGAGTGTGCCTTGTGTGTCTGTTTGTGTGATCTCGGAGTTAGAATAATAACAAAGGGGTGATGGGGGTGCAGGGGGACTTGCCCCCCTGCCTATACGGTTTGTAGTATTGTGTGTTAGGTACTTTGGGGTTGTTGTGTGTGTATGTGTGTGTTTGTGATGTTTGTGTTAGTGTTTCGTGGTTTTGGGTTTCGTTGTTGTGAATGTTCGTTGTTGTGGGGTTTCGTTGATATGGTCTCGTTGTTTTGGGTTTTGGTGACGTGCGATTTCATTGTAATGAAGTAGATCTGGAAAAATATATACATAATATATATATATAATATATACATTAAAAAAAAAAAATATATATATATATATATATATATATATATATATATATATATATATATATACCTCTCAACCTCTTAGTGCAAGAAATCTGGCCAAATGTTGTCAAAATGGGGGGACAATGGGCCAAAACTAGGGACCTATTTTAAATATTGTTCTTATAAATGTAAAAAGTTGCTAGATTAACAGGGTTTGTTTTAGCATACATGTTCTGAAGGATGGGAGGTCTGAAACTGAAATGTATGTCATCATTTACAGACAGAAATCCTCAGATCATCACAGTGATTTACCAGAGAAATAAAAATAATGAATATGTGGAACAGACCAGAAATCTGAGCAATAAACCTGGACACTCTGAAACAATCTGTTGAGAGGTATGCTCAGAACCTCTTAGTGTAATGAATCTGAACCAAGCCTGACAAAGTGGGGAGAGAAAGCCATGAAAATGGGACATATCTGAAAAACTGGAGTAGGTAAGCTGACACAGTTGCTGCAGTATCACCCTCCTGTCTGTTCTAACATATATTGACTGAAAATACTCAATTACTTCTCACTAGTTAGTGACTTTAGTCCTCACATCATCCGACTGATGTGTCAGAATTACACAATACCTATGGGGGCCAGACAACAGTACATCTTACAAATATCTGGACATAACATCACATTAGGTAAGCTACACTGAACTGCTAAGGATGTCACCAAGCATCGACCAAACTAGTCAGACTGATGAAAAAATAGAAATGAACAATAATGATCTGATCTATTATGGACTATGTTAGCTGTGGCAAGAAAATGCATTACAAGAAAATGGAAATCATCATCTGAACCAACAGTGGAAGAATTTTTGTGTCTCTTGAAAGAAACAGCTTTGATGAAAATTAAGATCAAGGAACTAAGAATTGCACGAAAAATATGGAGCAATAATCCGTGGAATAAGACGCTATCTCTAATTGAGACATTAAAAATAATCACAGATGTCACCTAATGACAAGGAAAGAAAGAAGGGGAAACTTGTCTACATTCTATGCAAAATCTTTCTCACTTTGACTTGTTTCTATAATTTCATTTTATTCAGGCCAGTTGCAAATAATGTACATAGTTTATCACTTATGTTTTCTACTTGCTATGTGCAATTGATTGTTATTATATGGTAAAAATAATAAAAATTTTTTAGAAAAAAAAATTACAGTCAGACTGACACAACCTAACCCAAATCTGCTAGGGGAATTACACATGTATTTTCAAATATAACAGGCACTACAGGGATGTAACAGCACTGAAAAACAGACACCAGTGTGAATGTGCATACCCACAACCAATTTCACCACAGTCACAGTGACATACCGGTAAGCCAAATGAAAGTAGAGTATAAGGACTGTGTGAACAAAAACATCATGTTTGCCACTCACACACTATGCCTACATATACTGGCCCAATTCACAGTGTAGTATAAATCCTGACCATGGTATGGGATATGCCTCAGTCTGCCCCTACAAACATACAACTGATAGACCACCAGAAAAATGGAGCATCATGCACAGTCAGATAGAAAAGGAGCCATAACACATCTACCCCCTACACAGGCCAAATAACATTTACACGCTACACTGCTACACAATCCTGATAGTCTGTCAACAATTGCCAGAAATACACAGACCTTTCAACTGTACAGAGTCCCACAGAATGTCCAGGCTTTGTCCTCATATATAAGGCATCTTTCACATAACATGTCTGGCATTCTGATACATCACTGGGATGATATCAGGAATGAAGGCACTAAATAATGATATACCATACCTATCAACCTCTTACTGCATGACATCTGTACAAAGTCTGACATACTTTGGGGACAGAGGCCCAAAATTAGGGGCAGATGTGAAATATTGCTGTTATAAACTGAGAAAGTTGCTGGTGTAATAGGGTTTGTTGTAACATATCTTTTCTGAGGGATATGAAGTCAGAAACACAAATGGATGTTACCATTTACTGACTGCAATCCCCAGTGTATTTTACTGAGTTTCCAAAGACAAAAAATGTCTGAGGAACACACCAAACATAAGAGTCCGAACTAAGGCCATTCTGCAGATAGCCCTACAGTTGAGAGTTATGTCAACCACATAGCACTGTCAGACTTAAAATCATGCAGAAAATCTATGTCCACACAAACCCTGTTAAACTAGCATTAATCCAACTGTATAACAGCAATACTTACATTCTGTCCCTATGTCTGGAATGTTGTTGGGCTGTCTCCACAGTCTTTGTTGTAAGAGGTATTTCCAACCACCCTCTGTGATGCTGTTGTTCACACACCTCCATGAAGGTCTCCTCACAGGCAAGGAAAAGGAGCAATGCCCACATGAAGTACTCAATTATAGGAGTGTGTTGCCATGCCATTGACTATAGGAATAACAACACAACTGTTCTGCATGCAATTAGCAAGTGGGGATGCCAGTTGGTTCACAGGCTATCAGCTGCTAATGAGCATTACCTACAAAAGGCAAGCTGCTGCCTATGCAAAACAGATGTATACCCTACATCTTGGAGAGCGAGAGAAAATGAGACAGACAGACAAACAAACAAACCAAAAAAAGTCTGTATCAAACCAACTACAGTTGGAAAAAAAGATATGTCAAGCAAGTAAGCATGTAATGGAATGCAGTAGAGGGTATGTAATAATGGGAAGTAGGAAGTTCAACAAATATGTCTCAACAAGACTTGCTGTACTGATATATTGCTGATCAGAACCTATGGTCATAGCATCTGGGTCTGTCTGCAGTGACATAGATTACAGCGCAAGCCCCTGAGTCACCCCAGGAAAGGATGGCTCACATATGACTACTACTGGAGTGTGTGTTGAGCAATACTGACAGTGACACTGCTAGGCCAGCTACTGGGATGTAGTAGATATCCATATGTTACTTGTGAATACAACTATGATATACATGTTTGTCTCAGAAATGTGAGAGACCTATACAAGGTATTTGCATAGTAAGCTACTGTTGCAGACGTGTGTGTTGAACTGCATGTGATATATTGAGCTCATACCATTTAGCTGTCCAGTGTTATGCACACTGACCATATATGTGCCTCATATTTGATGTCATTTACTCATAGAGTTGTGTTATGTCTGGCAAATCATTGGCAAATCTGTGAAGACTGACATTATAACATCTCCTTCTTTTTCGTTTGGCTGTTCCTGTTAGGGGTCGCCACAGTGGATCACCTATTTCCTTTTCTTCTTTTCCTCTGCATCTTGCTCTGTCACAGCAACCATCTGCATGTCCTCTCTCACCACATCCAGAAATCTTATCTTAGGCCTTCCTCTTTTCCTCTTACCTGGCAGCTTCATCCTTACCATCCTTTTCCCAATATACTCAGCATCCCCCCTCAGCACATGTCCAAACCAACGTAATCTTGCCTCTCCGGCTTTGTCTCCAAAATGTCCAACCTGGGCTGACCTCTAATATACATATTTCTAATCCTGTTCACCCTCAC
>NC_056737.1:1612260191-1612400191 GCF_019279795.1 Protopterus annectens
CTAGGTCCCCTTTGAATGACACCAATATGTTAGCCAACTGTTACAATTGATCAGCTTGTCTGTATACTGTGCCATCATTCTTGGTGAGGGTAAGATGCTACACAAGGTCAGGGTCATACTGGCCTGGATTACATGATCACAGAGCTCCGCTATGTCCCTTGTCATGTAGTCCAGGGAGGAACATCTGAGGTAAGTCACACCAGCATGGACAATGATGGAGCCATATTTGTACTTGCTTTGGAGTGACTTGAGTGCATGTTTAATGTGGCAGAACCTGCCACCTGACAGACAGTGCAAAGTGTCCTTCTCCTTGTTCAGCCTGGTGAGTGTGACGTCAGTATGTCTGACAATAGAGTCATCTAGTACAAGTGTATTAGGTGTGTTTATACCCCTAAGGGCAGTGACTGTGTGGCACACTGACTTTGTGAACCATGTGATATGTGGGTAATGTCATGGGGTAGCAGTTGTCTGGGTGTCTGCTTAGGAGGTCTCTGCTGCTTAGGCAGATATTATGTAGAGCCTCCGAGTATGTAATTGTGTGGTAATGTAGTTTGTTTGCAGTCGCTATAGGTCTATGTGTGACAGAGTTGTGGTGTGTGTGGTTACCTTCACCACCTGATAGACTGTGCCAGTCATGGGTCGAGAGAGCTCAGCCTCCTGTTTGTCCATATAGTTGCATCTCCCACATATATCTGACTTTCTTGGGAGGAGGTGAGGGTTGTCTGTGTACATAAGGCAGTTGTAACATTGCCTCAAAAGTCCCATATCCACCAGCTGGACTGGAGAGTACACACGAAACCAACCATTGGACATGCCAGGATATTATGATAGCATACCCTCTGTTCAAAAGGGATCAGTAGGGCATTAAGTGTGTGAAAGAGTATTACAGGGGTTTAGTGCTCAGGTATGTTGGTGTTTTTGAAAGATAATCTGCGAAGGAGTCCAGACAGAACCATGACACTTCCTTCAGCTATGTCATACACAGCACTGTACACACATATATGTACTGAGTCAGGGCCAACTGTACCTGACTGACAATGCCGACATCTTGTCAGGCAGGCCCATACATACATACCCACCACCCACTGTCAAATGTCCCTATCATCATACCAGGAGATATCACATGTAGAATGGGTAAACAGCTCCTTCCAAAGCCAAAAACATGGCCTCAATTGGATGACATTGTTTCCCGATATGTGTCATAAGTGAACTACAGAACAAACAGACCCTGCACCTGAACAGTCTGTTGAGCCACACCCTCTCTACAGGATCTGAAACTGTTGAATGTGTTACAGCAACATATGGCACACCCCACAAGTGTTGGTGCACAACAGACCATGGGAACTATAATCCTATAAGCCAATGACGTCTGATCTGCAAGGCCATTGAGTCCATCATGACTGAAGTCATAAACAGAGCTATTGGAAGCCGACAAACACACAACCCTACAAACTGTGGTATGATCATGGGCAGATCATGGTTCCCAGACCTGCTAGACTGTTTGCATGGCAGCCACCCAGGACACACATCACTGAAGGGAGCTACACACATTCCACATAGACTCTGAGTAGCCCTTTATCAACATCACAGACACATGTTGTATCCACAAATTAAACAACCTGTGCATAAATATGCATTGTTATATGAAGGAATGGAAATTTGTCCACAGAGAGATCACACAAGCTAAGAATTGTGGATTCCTGTTCAAGCTGTTAACACCTGCTGACCCACATGGTTAATTCCTGGGATTGCATAAAACAAAGTGCACACACATTACCATGTCTAGTCTGATGATGTCAGCATCCTACAAATATAGCAGGAGAAATAAAACCACCTAGTAAAGCATATAGTGCATTGTGTTAATGCGTATCTCTGTAGTATCATAACATAGTTAGGTAGAGGTTTGAATCCTGCAATCACTGTGTGTGTGTGTGGGGGGGTGTATGTGTGTGATTTCCTTTGAGAGGAGTGCCATTTTTGGAGTCTGTGAAAACACATTCAAAGAGGTAATCTCCTCTTTGGCATGTCTGATGATGTCAGTATCCCAGAAATACAGCAGTGGAAATGAAAGCCTCCAGTAAAGCATATAGCGCATCATGTTACTGCAGATCTCTCTAGTATTATAACATAGTTAGGTAGGGGTTTGAATCCTGCAATTGTTGAGTGTGTGTGTGTGACACTGTTGGTTAATGTGTTGTGGGTTTTGCTTTCACAACTGTATGACATATCAGTAAAACAACAGTATGTGCATTGCCCACTTCCGGTATCTGTGTGGCACATACATATATGTACACGTGACCTCAATTGTTAACTGTGTGGCAAATACATATATGTACATGTGACCTCAATGAGTTCATAGGTGTGAAGTCTGCTTTCTACACGAATACATCTGTTACCATTGACAGTCTGTGCTGCTGCTTCTCAGACCTTAGGTCACGTATGTATGTATGTGTCAAGGCCAGCCACTGTAGTGATCTGTGGCCTAGGTCATCTGTGTCACACACATCCATGACAGTTTCTATAGAATAGTGTGAGTGAGGGTTCATGCCTGGGGTATATGTCAGACATGTTCAAACACAACACAATCTGTCAGTAATGGCCATTCATTACAGGTGTATAACACCTCCGTGGATATGCATATTGACCCCTTCATGCTTATGTGATTTACTGAGGGACATCAGCATACCTTTGGAAATGTGAATACCAAAGGACAGATGACATAACATGTGACTGTATGTACACATTGGTACCCCTGCTACATGTTGTAGGCTACTAACAATGTGGTACTGTCAGGATGCTATGTATTGTAAATGTGGATGACTATGCTATAGTTGGCTTATAGCTTTACAGCATGTGTTGGTCAACAGGTATCTGTCTGTATGATACCCTTGTGGATGATAAGTGTCTCATCTGAAGAATGCATTGTAGGCCATGGTATGCATTACCAGATCTGGACGGAGATATCCCTAGTGTGTTTGCTTGTACCTGGGACGTCTACATGCCAAACAGGGGTGGTCCCAGGAATGGGTGGTGGCCAATACCACTGGTTACTGGTATAGTATAGTACTGGAAGGACTCAAATGCTACTGTGTATCCTACATCTGTGTGTCAGTTGTCAAGACATCAGCTAACGACTGGGTAAAGTCAGGCTGTTGAGGTTATGTATACTACCAGTATGCAAAACAATGACCGATATAAACAGTATCACCCACAGCATAGTGGCAAACCATGTCATACACACATGTGTACCCAAGTCGTAACATATGTGTAGTAAAATGCATACTGGCCACCAGTAGGAAATATGAAGTGTTAACACTGTGTAATACAGGGCATGTCACCCTTCCCATGTGTCCACTATGCACATACATGCAGATGGTGCACCTCCATCATGTTCACAAATGTACACCTGCAAATCTGTACTGCACACATCACACACGTACCATCCACTCACCAACACATGCTGCCAGTACCTCACACATCAGCCAAGTGGCACATGGGCGGACAATACAGTATTGGAATTAACACTGGTGTAAACAATACTACATTGATAATCATAGCTTTCATGCATCATGCCTGCATAGATATACCTACAAGGATAGCAGGACACCTTGCTGTTGACAACATGCTAACATTGCTACACTGTTATTAGGTCACCCTGTGCATCAGCACCATGTAAGCCTGTTCCTGCATCATTGTCGCAGATGACAGGAGGTGGCACAGTTTCATCATATGCACAGGGTGTGTTATTGGTTTGCCAGAACCCGACAATGAGCCATCCAATTGACATGTGTGTGTGTGTGTGTGTGTGTGTGTGTGTGTGTGTGTGTGTGTGTGTGTGTGTGTGTGTGTGTGTGTGTGAGGGACAACAGTACAGTATGGGTCAATGTTGGTGTAATGTGTGTGTGTGTATGTGTTAGCCCTAGGTGTGTGGTTTATGTGTGTGTGTCTGCATGCACACAGTTCCACCTTGTGGCTGCCACATACAGGTGATTGTGGGACAGCCACAGACTGTACCTGCCAGACTGTACAGCTCACTGTCTCCGGCCATGGACACAGTACCTGTGCCTGCCAGGGGTGCCATGGACAGTATCGGGTACCAAGCCAGACTGGGTACTATTGTCAGAGGCAGAGGGATGTCGACTGGACCCACATCCCTGCTGGGACTGGCCAGAGCCACGTGCACATGGTCATCTAGGATGGTCTAATGGCAGCCAGGCCCCAACATTGCTGGGGCTGGCACTGCCACTACAGGAGCGGCTGGGACTTGTGTGTCATCCGCAATGAGTGCCAGCTGATGATGTTGCTGGCATACGTCCACGCCGACGTCTCAGCCATCCTGCACTGTCCTGGCACATGGATGTAACATTGCGGAGGACATCTATTGTCTCCCCCCAACGTCTATCAATGACCTCAGTGTAATTATGGATGGCACAGGCAAGGTCATGGATACTGTCATTGATAGCGGTGTTGTGAGCCCTCTGCGCCCTTAGTCCCTGCCTGGTGTACCGTTCCATACGTGCCTGTGCCTGCATTGCAGACTGGGACATGGCTAAGGTTGTGAGACCTGTAGGGCACATCTGCCAGGGGCATTACGACCAGCGAGCACCCCTGGCCATATGCCTATGTGGTACCATTCCAGGTGTCTGGGTATGGCTGCTGTGTGGGGTTGCATGTGCCATAGATACCACACTATCCTGGTCGGTGCCTGCTGTATGCTGTTCCTCCGCTAAGGCCATTGGTGTTGAGGGATGTATCGGCAGTATGAATGTGCGCATAGATGGGGTGGAGAGCTGTGTACTGTTGATTGGCGGATCAACAACAGACCCTGACAAACCTGCCTGTGCCACTACACATGTGTCATCATGCCCACTATTTGTGGCAGTGACCTCAGGTTCCCTGCTGCACTCATCCAATTCCTCAGCACCTGTGAGAGGAAGACAGGAAACACACTTCACAATCTGTACAGGATGTTAGCGCACATGCACACATGTACACATGCACACATGCACACATACACTACTCAGTCAAGTTGAGACACACACACACACACACACACACACACACACACACACACACACACACACACACACACACACACACACACACACCAGCAGCAATATGGAACATATCCATTAGTGGTTGATGGTGCAGTACAGTATCACAAGCCAAAGAGTCCTATCACACATGTCAGCATGCAGGATGTGTGTTGCTCAACAGCATGCTGTGTGAGTGTGGAGAGTCCTTGTTGATAACAGTATACATGTCTTTGATGCATGTGTGTTGTTCAATGATTGGCCTCACCCCGGAACACAATGTGTACATGGACACAACATTGCTGTGCAAGTCTGGAACACTTTCCAATGTCCTGTGCACCATCACTCATAGGTATACATACCATGGCCGGATGCACACCACTGTCAGGTGTATAGCAATGAATGCTATGTGTAGTACTGTAGTTACTGTAACTGGATGTAATGTAGTACCATGAGCCATCATCAGGCAGCATCATGTGGTCAACCAAGGCCACTAATGTATGTCACACTGGCAACTATCTTGCTGTACCTGACCTGCACCACTTTGGCTACATTAACCATTTTACAGCCAGTTGTTACATGGGTATGTAAGGTGTTCAATAGGGAGCATTGCCTCACATGAATGTGTTGTGTGTTGAAGCATGTCACACAGCCCCATGATAGTCCTCTACCCCCAGGTATAGTATGTGTGCTGTGTTGTTGACATTTGGGATACTGGAGTATGACCTTACAGCAGGTGTCTACATATGCCATATGTATCAAATTAACACTAACTGCATATGACAAAGTGGTGTATGTTATGTGCATGTGTATTGACTCTGCCTATACAATGTCCATTACAGTGTACCACAATTGGTTGGGATGCTCTGTGCATTGCATGTGCTTGAGGCAGATACTCATGTTATTGGGATGTGCATAATCCCACAGAGAACATGCAGAGCATGCATTATGTGTAGGTGTTTTACATTTGTATATGGCCTACAGGTCTCCTATGACATGCACATGTTATATGCTATATTAAATGTAGAACACTCACCAGCATGGGTGTGCTGTCCTGCTATCACAACAGAGGGACCTACAAGGATATGAGACAGTTTGTCAGTGTCAAGAACTATGGTATTGCTGCTGTGTGTTTGCAATTCCACAGTAGTACAAGAGGTGACAGTCACAGGCATACAAATTATGTTCCAAATTATCAGTATTGCATGACACCGGGCCCCGCATCTTCTGAATACACAGTACACAGCTGGTAAATGCATGTTCTAATAATTGATCTAACAGTAGTCTACAGATATGCCATGTTACCTGCACGCTCTGTATCTACGTGCTGGGTGACTCCGGCCTCCATGATGACGCATGTCTGTTGTACTGCTTGTCCAGGAGCCACCACGCTGAGGAGCAGCTCTTCCACTCTGGTGAGGGGGGGATGTGTTGATGCACCACCACATGTGGCAAGCTGTTGTCTGTGGACATCGGAAGCATGTTGCCGGACATGTTTGATTAAATCACTGCAGTGATGGCGTACCTGCTCATAGTCTGGTTATGCTTGCCTACATCATTCACCCGACGAACAACATCCTGTCACAGTGCAGTGCGTCCATGCTGGTCCTGGCTAGATCTGGAAAACAGCAAGTTGTAATGCTGTACCAGGGCATCATAGATGACCTCCTCCTCCTCAGGGGAATAAGCAGGCTTCCTGTTGTGAGACATATTCCTGTAAGACAATAAAACAGTCATTGTGAGCATGTCATGTGGCACACTTAACATGCTAAAGTACAGACATCAATGAAATGCCATATATAGCAACCTATTGGCTGTCAGTAGATACACACCTTTCATACCACATAGGACTGCTCAGCCCACAACTGCCTGACAGTGCCTGGCACATACTATATTCCAAAACATTGTCTGCACAGCAACAAAGCGGAACCAGTATGTAAGACTATACAACAGTACATGGCACACTCTATGTGACACAATGCACCACCTAGCCACAGGGGGTGTGTATGAAGCTAATGCATGCAGACATTTGTCATCCATTGAAATGAATGTTAAGTACAGTTTAAGTACTATCAGTACACCACTCTACTTGTTGATAGCAAACCCCTCAGTAACAAATGTGCACATTCATCACTATAGGTGGAATACTGCTGTAATACACTACACATGTTGCTAGATATGCACGTATATCCTGTGACACACATACCACCAAGGCCATGTTACAGGCATACCCACACACACATCAGACATACCTACAGGACACATAGGTATGGCAACCCAGATCAGTTTTACCTGTGTAACATACAGTACTGTGTGTCAGCACCTACAAAACCTCATGCCTGAGGTTTGTAATGTGTGAGGACTACAGGTAACAAACAAAATAGTGTGTCCAAGCAATGTGGATGTAAACCATACTGTGCTGTTTAGGCCTACAGCTTCAGGTAGTACTGTTCATACAAGATTTATATTCACTAGTGTTACCAATCAATAGGCATACATGTACTGCTTAAGCCTACAATGGCACACTCCGGTCAACACCATGGGACTACGTCACACCATATGCCTTACTGCTTTTCCTGCCTAGCAATAGCATACGTATCCTTTGCTGGGATTTGAGCTATAACACTACATACCATGATATAAACGGTTTTACACTAGGCTATCACACATATATACAACTTTGACACATTCACCTACACATTCACCATCACACCCAGTCAACCTCACATAGCAAGTAATGCAACAAGTACATGCGTATGTGTATCGGGTCCTAGGTAGCTAAAAGGCTATTATCCGTAGGACCTATGGAAGTATAGCCATATGGTACCCTACCCTTCCACACCCATGTAATGTAGGTTCATGTGCCCCTGTCATGCAGAGCCACAGTGGTGACTCCCGGGTTGTGTTTCCTATCTCACACCCACTCATCATGATTATTCATGACAACTGCTAATGAGGACCTTCATTTGCTATTGATAGGTGGTTAGTTCCAGAGTATGTACCACTCCAGCATGTACTACTTTTTCACGTTACAGGGTATAGATCAGTACAGTGTGTAGCTTATATGGAGTGTAATCTCTATATATGGAGCATGTCCAACACCTGTGGGTTTGGCATAGCTTTGTATGTTAGGCAAAGGTTGCCTCTGGGTAGGCGGTATGTGACACAGTGTAGCTGTGGTTTTGTTGGACAGTCTGCATAGGGCATCTCTTTGAGTCCGGTAATACTCTTTGTGAGGTATGTGTCTGGCATCTACTGTCACTGTGGATGTCTTCTGAGGTACATACCGACAGGGCCAATGTACTCTATGATGGGTGTTATGACTGATGAGTACAGTGGAACACTGACCTCTTATTCCATGGATGACACACCTTTTCTGTTGACATGTGGACCTTACTCAGTTTACAGGACTAGTGTGGCACTGTGATTATCAATAGGGACACTACTGTCCACCTTTGTCCCATAGTCTCTCATCACACTTTCGGTGTTGAGTAGACTACCACCTATGTGGTAGGTCATGGGTACAGGGTTTTTAACATGAGGGATGGCAATACGTTTACAACATTGAGCTTGGGCATACATATGAACATCCATTGGTGTACATATAGATATACATATAGGCACATATAGAGTCCACCTTTCATGGTGGGAATACCAATTATGCAAAGGTTGAGAGGGATGCAGTTATGTAATGATATTGCACAGTCTTGTGCAGAATGCATGGAAGGTAGTCTCAGCCCATGTACCTTTAGCAGGACCCCCTATCTGGAAGACTACAACCTGAGGAATCATACCCATGGTGTTTAAACGCCACATGTCATATGCCAGCACAGTATGCTGTCTTGTTTGCCACACACTACCACCTACATATAAAAATGCACATAACAACCTGCAACAACATATAATTGTCCACCCTTCACAAACAGCTGCAGTATGTCCCTTGCTCTATGCACATGTTCAGATGCTAATTTATCAGACACATACATACCTCTCCATATGTGTGTGCCATACACACACAGGGTCCACACTGTTGTAAGTCTGTACACCTCACGGATGACCTGTTGGGCCTTGCTACAACATGGACAGTTGTCAGATGTGTGCATACAGTAATAGTACAGGGAGTATATATAGCTGCAAATGATAACACTACTATACTAGCCTGGTACAGCAGTTGCCAATGCTGAGCTACAAATTATGTTACTATCATGCATGTCTTACTCTGTCACATCCAAGTTTATATAGGTGTTTGCACTACTCCCCCAAACTGCCATTATACGCAGTACTGTACAGACCATAGATAACATGTTCAGATGTTCAACATTTAATGCTGAGATACATATGTCACAGTTATGTCCCACTGCACACAACTACACGCTAATTTGTCCATGGCAGCAGTTATGCATGGCATCACTGCATACATACCTACTGCTGCCACTTATGCATGTTTCTGAGTATGTACAGTACTATTCATAATCATCTACTACTTGCCATTAACTACACACTCTGTTACATACCTGTTACTCACTGTCAGGTCCGTCTGTGTATGCTTTTCAAGGTTTTTTTTTTTTAAGCAAAGTTTTTTACTTATTAGTTGTTATTGGTTATTAATTAAGTTTTTTTTTTTCTTAATTAATATATTTAGTTTTTCAAGAAGTAAATATAATATGTACTTAGGTAAGGCTTCTGCATTCAGTAATAGAGTTTGTCAGTTGTTGCTGACACATGAAATGTAATGATTTCATGTGGGGATAGCAAGTACAATCTGCTTTTATAGTTATCTGGGCATGTGCATGTGATGCCCTCTACACCAATTGGTGCCCAGCATTTGGTAAATGCATACAGCCTGCTGTGTGGTAATTGCAGTACTCACTGTCATAGCAACCCAATGCTATAAATTTCTTAGGTATGTAGGCGTAGCCCTTTCAGATTTCCAGAGTGGGTCTCATGCTTGTTTGCTGTGGACACTGTTGTGTAAGTCTGAAGGTTGGTATACTTCTTATATCTGAAGCTAGAGATGTAGACAGTGATGTACATGTTGTACTCAGGCCTGACTGTTGCCACTTGCAGTACAGAGCTATCAGTGTAGAGTTTAACTCACCCCTACAAATGCTTACACAACATTTATGTGACTATGTAGTTTCTTTTCTACTCATATAAGTAACTGCCATACAAGCATAGTTATTGAAAAGTATTCTTTTGGCACATGAACTGTTTGTGAACTGTTATACTGTGCATATTAATGTAGGCACTTCTGCAGGGTTTATGGTTTTATTGTTGACATTAGCACAGGGTACACATGACAACTGGATAATTCCAGTACTGTGTATGCCTACCTACATCCTTGGTAGACCCTAAACACACAAGTGTATTTACAGTGTGGGGGGGTTGTTGACATACAGAGAGCATTATGTATTATTGTGT
This sequence comes from Protopterus annectens, assembly GCF_019279795.1. Classification (NCBI taxonomy): domain Eukaryota; kingdom Metazoa; phylum Chordata; order Ceratodontiformes; family Protopteridae; genus Protopterus; species Protopterus annectens. The sequence goes on from NC_056737.1 coordinate 1,612,270,646, forward strand.
GAATATTATCTTACTGGACTTAAAGGATTGGTGTGTACCTGTTGGTTTCTCAAGGCAGGTGGTCTGTCTGCATAGTTCCCAACTGTGAACCTATCCAGATGGTAGTCAAATGTTACACTGTTATTCTTTGTCTGTGCAACCCACATGTGTTTTCATCACTAGTACAATGGCATTGTTACAGTCAGTTGCTACCAGTACATGGCTACATCCTTTGGTATTTCTTTGTTGTACTCCTACATAAGGATATGCTTGTGGAAGTCCTAACACAGCTATTTGCAGTGTGTGTAACAGCAGGATAGCTGCTATGCCTGTGTGTTTGTGCCTCTGCCAGGCCTATGAAACACTCAGATACATCTTTGCATGGAGTCAGAGATAGGTAGTTAAATGTGAAGTACACCTTACACAGCATAGAGACAGTAAAAGTCTAGACCTGTGTGAAGAAGTGCATGTGGATATGTACTCCATTTATGAAGTACAAGCAGTGTCTACTGTTATTATTGTCAGTATTCATTGTGTAATACCCCACCTTTCTGACTGACGTCAGTACTTTCAGAGGGATTCAGAGAGACACAGCTTCAATATGTTTCACAATCAGGGACATCCCTGTTAAGTAGTCACAATTGGGTAGTATGGCCTCTGCCCTAATCAGATTTGCCACTGTTTGTCCTGCTATGATACTGTGTGGAGGTTGTAAAGTGTCTCTGCAACTTTATTTTCTGCTAGAATGGCTGCTTCTCATATCACACTCATGTAATGCATTTCACAACAATTGCTGGTAAAGATCCACAAAACAAGCTTTGTGTTGTGGCCTTCATATTTATCCTTTACATTCAGTCATTGAAATGCATGATATATTTATTTGAGCACAAGGTTATTGTATACCTGCTGTGGCTTAGTGGTAATTCATACAGTCTATTGTGTCAATGGTCTGGGGTTCGAAATTGGCAGAGGTATTTTATTTTGCTGCTGAGCAGAACAAGGGCCCTGACATAGAGTGACTAAGGCACTTTTAAGCAGTTGTAAGCAGGTTTGCGCGATGCTTAGCTAAGCGCACACATGCACACACTTCCTTAAACCCGCTTACTACTGCTTAAAAGTGCTTACACCCGCTAACCCCCTCACTAATTTCTTTGAAAGAAAAGAAAATGGGGAGATAGGAAAGTGGTGAAAAAGGGGGTAGAAAGAGGGAAAGACAGTAGGAAAACAAGCTTGGGATGTGCAGGACGGGTGTAAGGAAGGTCCATAGCTGCCCATTTCTTTACCAGTAACAGCTGTGCATATGCAATAAATTTGGAGTGAAATTTGAAACCTTCTACCCCTGGGAGAGGGGTGAGGACAACAAAGTATGTTGTGCTGCCAATTATAATTATTAGTTTACATGTCCAGCGGACATGTGTGCAAAATGGGCAGCTATGTATGGGGCATAATTTTTTTGTGGGTACAGATTGCCCCCTTTTTTTTCAGGTGAGAGTGGAAAGTGAGGTAGAGGAAGTAGGTATATTTGGAGAGGTAGGTTGGGGAGGAGAACAGACAAGACAAACAAGATGCATACAGGGGCGGTGTATGACACATGGGGTGGGTGAACACAATAGATGGGGACGGGTGTTTGGAAATCGCAAGCCCATGAGCCCACAGATGGTAACAGTGGAACTGAGATCCCCACCCATGGGCAGTCACCACTGCACCTTCACAGCCCCAAGGATGGCTGTGCTGGGGGCTGTGTAGGATGGGCAGGCTCACCCGTGAGATGCGCCACTCTCGCCTCAAGCTGGCGTAAGGGATCAGCGACTGAATGCTGGATCTCCCTACGCACCACAGCCCAGACCCTTCGAAGGGTGACAGGTGGCCCTTCTCCGCCCACGCTTGCATGGGGGGATGAGCCCCATCCCCTGCAGTGCTTCCACCCGAAGGTGGCACAGGACCAACGGAGGAGGGGAGCCTGGGCTGAGTACCGTACCTGCTGGTGCCAGGTGCACTTGACAGCTGAGGAGGGACAGGTGGGTGCGCTGGGACCAGCCTTCCCATATGTTCTGTGATTAGGTGTGTTTAATTACAACATAAACAACAGCATTCCAAATTAGTTGTAACAGCATGCAGTAATATTCCCATTAACCCAACACACCAAGGTTCCAACAGTTGAACAGCAAGCATAACACATGCATATACTGAACAACAGTGGACATTCCAACAGCATTCAGGGATGATTGGTGGCAACAGGCCACCATGATTGTGGTGTTTGAACAGGGCACATGCATCAAAGTGAATGCAGATATTTATAGAACAATAGGACATATGTCCCAACAAATGTTTTGAGATTACACATACCCATTGAGTTGTGGAATTGATTGTTTATGCACATACAGTAGGATGTAGAAAGAAACCTCAATTAACATCTTATAAGTACTTTTAGTCTACATTACATTCCTATTGACTGCAGGTGTATATCCCCTACATGTATTATTACACTTGGCAACATGCGTTAGGTTGTGTAATGGGTTTGGCTAGTTCATTATATACCTGACCTATATCTGACATACTAACTGTCCAGGATGCAGATGTTACTGCTACATATTTATTGTTGTATTTATATTTTTTTCCACATATCTGGATGTATTCACATGACATTTTCAGTTCAATTTGTACAGAACCCTGCATTTCTTGTAGCAGACTCACATTTCTGGGGAACAAATTAACAAGCTACTCGTGTGCCAGATTTACTTATGCATGCCAGCCAGTAACTGACTGTTGAGGACTGTATATATGCTTCACAGCTACTAGCACTTCCATCACCCACTTTAGATGGGACTGCCCAACTGTATGTTGCCAGCACTTATTAAAACAGTACTATTTGTATAATGCAAGGGTAAAACAACATTTCACAGTAAGTGACACAGATACACTCCAGGTTTTATACCTTTATTAATTACATTACACACTTTTCCACAGGCTCACTCCTTTATTTGATATTACAGTGCATATGGAAGACATATTCAAGACATATTATACCTTTATTAATAGGTTAGAAAACTCTTTTTCAGGCTCGCTCACTTATTTTAGATGACAGTACCTGCAGCGATATTATTCCAGACATATTTTACCTTTCTTAATGGGTTACTACGCTCTTTTTCTGGCACTCTGACTTATTTCATATAACAGTACATGCAGAGGACTTATTCAGGGCATTTTATGGCTGTATTATTGGACTACAACACTTTCTTTCATGCTCTCTCTCCTATTTTATATAACAATACATGCAGAATAATCACTAACCTGCCTGGTGGCGCAGTTTTAGCAGCCTATCTGCATAGGCTTGCTAATTCGCAGCACGGTCACCTGCAGCTGTGAAGTAAATGAAGGGATATTGAGACATACATATCCATTATACAAAATAAATTATCATTTCTTACATACTGCATTCCATGGCTACCTACTCAGTTGTGGGGCATCTTGCATCCCACGGGCCTCCTGTATCCATTGGTTCAGTCAGTCCTGCTTCTGTCTCTTCAGGTCTGCATGGTGGTGACAGACCTGCTCACCAGTCCGAGGAATGCCTGTGGCACTGGTGAGGTCATGAGCTAACCGGTTCCAAGCCTCTGCCTTGTATTCCATCCCTTGGAACTGGCCCTGCAGGAGTCTTGACTCATGACGGTGGACACGGAGCCAAACCATGTATTTTGACTCCTCGATGCCCCAACGTTGCGCTCAGAAGCGTGTACCCTCTCCAGCACCAGCCATTCTAACTGCAGATGTGAGCTACAATCAGTTATGATGAGTATTCCCACCTATGGGGCTTAAAAATGCCGCATTTCCCGCACTTTTTTGTGATTGGCCATTTTTGAAAATTCTCGGCTGACTGCTGACCTGCTTAGTAATGGTTAATCTACCATTTATGAGTATATTTATGTTAACAGTGGCTGTTTATCCTAAGCTGTCATGGCTTAGTGGTTCAACACTTTGATTATGGTGAACAGAGTCCTGGGTTCAAACCTTGTCATTGCATTTTATTTTACTACTGTCCAGACAGGCTAGGGGGTGTGGCTGTGTTTAAGCAACTTTGCTCTACGTTGCTCCACGTTGCCCTACGGTGCGCTGGTTGGTGCGGCACGCACCTCCGTGTAAACCAATTGTGCTAGGTAAAGCACTATTTACCTATGGGCAACTACATTGCACTGGCTAAAGCGCTATTTAGCTATGGGCAACTACATTGCACTGGGTAAAGTGCTATTTAGCTATGGGCAACTCTATTGCGGTGGGTAAAGTGCTGCTTAACTGTGGGCAATTATATATCAGGATCCTTTATAAATATATATTTTGTTCAATGATACATAGGCCATTTCACTGCTTTTTAGTAAAATTGTAATCATATATGTCGGGTATTATTTCATATAACTGATTTAAAACATAAATAGTAAGGGGAGTGGTGGGACTTGAACCATGAATGCCTCCTCTTTGTGCGAACACTCTACCATTATGCTATTGCTATTTGGCGTAATTTGCATAAGCATTCCTTCTTATGCTCTTCCATGACGGGATTGCTAACTGCAGCTAAGCAATGGGCACACCCGCGCACACACGCGCACATATGGGCAGCTATTTTGGGAATTAAAAAAAATTAATGTTTTACTTTTTATAACTGTGCTGGGGGTTTACAATGTCAGGGAGTGTGGTGTTGGGTACATGGACATTTGAGCGGACTCGGTCTTGTGTGTTTACATTTTGCAATTCGGACACTTGCAGGGGCGTGGAGATTTAGACTGCTCGGCAGTCGGACACACCCCCTGCTTTCCTGCACAGTCCGTGTTAGACTTGCAGTTGGGTCAGCGTGCTCTCATGAATATTCATGGCATGCTGACATCATACCGTTCAAATGCAGCCTCTGAGTAAGACTTATTTAGTCTTACACAGAGGTTTTGTGAATCCGGGGGAGTATTCCACACTTCAACACCACCAACATTCTCATGGCAAAGTCCGCTCATTAGATAACAAGAAGTGGACTCACCCAATGAAAATTCTACACAACGAGATAAAAACACAGTAAGTGCATACTGGGAGCCAGAGAGGTCACTGCCATAGTCGGCATCACCATCTTGGAGAGAACACACATACACACAACACCAACACCATCCTACCCACATTGCAACAAATCAAACAAGAAAACATACGCAGAGACATCAACACACCCACGCCCCCACACCCTCCTACTTATATATACCAACTCCAAGATCGCACAAACACACACAGAAAAGAAACTCACACTCACACATTCCACAGCCCCTCACACATACAAACATCACACATATACAAACACCAACACGTCCAACACTTACACATCCATACTTTCACCTGTCTACCCTAACCCACACATACAACTAACAAACACATTCACACACACTTAAGCTCCCACACAAAACCCTAACAAAACACTTACTTACCTTAAAGTACACCTAAATCCATACACAACATGAAACACCATCCAGTTACAACACCGCACGCAACGCACCGTAAAGCCATAACTGCTAATTCAAGATATTCGGATTCGTGATTATGTACTTTCACGATTTTTCAACATTCGACTTTATAAGTTTGAGATACTGAACTTTGGGATTTCAGTATTTCGAAATTATAAAGTGAACCCCACACTACACCCTATATCCTATATGTAACAGGCTTCCCATACATGTGCAGCACACTTCTGCTGTAACGCATATCATGTGTAAGTTACACTATGGGATGCAGAACAAGACAATCATAACTGGTGGAGGGCGAATGTATGTAATGGACACAGGAAAGCTGTAGATGGTTCATGTCCATTGCTACAGCTTGTAGATGTGTTAGCTCCCGAAACCATGCTGACACTTATCAAAGTGTCAGACTTTGTCAAAGATTAGGGATGCATGAGTAGGCTGAATTAAGCCATTGTCCTTGGTAGCCTGTTATACACATATGAACCTATGGAGCTATGCACCTATAGTATTGTACCTTTCTGAAGACATATTTCTTCTGTGATGACATTCCCATCCTGTGCTGGGACGTTTATGGGTTTATTGTTGCTGAGTATCCATAGCTGTCTTACACAGAATCCTGAAACTGAAACATCAACGATCTATATTATATATTTGAACTTTCTAAACTTCGAAAACCATATGTTCAAAAACATATGATCGAAGTTTAAAAGTTTGAATATATAATTAAAAAAACACTTACCTTAATGGTGCAGGCAGGGGAGCAAGCCCCCTGCACCCCTCACACACCCCCTAGTTAAATATACCAACTCAAGATCTCACTTCAGTGCAGAAAAGAGAAATTCTCCCATTCTGCACTGAACGGCATTGTTACGTTTAACCTTCAAACTCTTGAAATGTCGATCATATGGTGTCGGCCATATGACATTCAACATTTCAAGCGTTCAAAGTTATAATAGGAACTCAACATAAACAGGTCCATGAGACACCTTTCATTGTGTTAGTATACAGTCATTACAACATCATGCAATGTAAGGTATGCAACATGATGTGGTTTACTCATTACATATATCAGCCTACAGTATCTGTCAGTGAGCAGTACAAGTGGTATGTCAAAGGCAACAATGGATTACACAAATACAATGTAACTTATATAGTCACCACATGATTCGGACACATACCTCCATTTCCCTGAATCGATGAGGAGGATGACAGGAATGTGTCACAGGTATCATCACTTGCACAAGGTATTGTGTGGGGGTAAAGAAGGCCTAGGCTGACCCAATAGGTTGAAAGCATGTCTGTGAGTCAGGAAGGAAAGCAGGCAAGATGGGCCATGGAAATGTGCCGTGTGTGTCTGTAGGTGACCTAATTGTGAAAGTGGTGTGTGAGTGTGTGCATGAACACAGTCAAGCACAGTGCTAGCCCTGCATATGTGTATGTTGGACAGCTTTGAACCATGCATGGTAGAGCTGACAGTTCACTGTCTCCACCCCTGAACATAGAAACTGGTCTGCCAGGAGTCGCACTGACACCTCCATGTACAAGGTCAGAAGCCATGCTAGTACCTGACAGTGACTGCTGTCTGCTGGGTCTGTGTCCTCCACAGGAATGACCAGGACCACGAGCCCATGGCCTGCAAAAGTCTTGGTGTGGACAACAATACTATTCTCTGGAGCACTGGAATTACTGCCACTATAGGAGTGTGATTGTGCACAGCCACATGGAATCTCAGCTGATGTAGTTGCTGACCTATGTCGACGGGTCTGATGTTCAACTCCAACCAGACATTCCAACACTGACAAGGCAGACAGTGTGCTATCTGTCTAAGATGTCTTTCCACTGTGTCAGTCAACCGATCCAGGGTATCAGCAACATGGTGGAGGAAGTCATGGCTGTCAGACTGTGCTGCATCCATAAGCCTGATCATTTGTTTGGAGTTCCTTTCGGAATATGTCTGTGCCTCCATGGTGGCCCAAAACATATGCAGAGTGACCTGTAATGAAAACCCTGCAACAAGTGGTGGAAGGGCAGTAGAGTTCCTATGAACACCCCTACCAATCCACCTGTGTGGAACCTTGCCAACTCTTTGCCTATGACCAGTATTAATACTCATTTTAGCCATAATTGCCACATGTTCCTGTTCAATGTCCCCACCCTCTGACTGTCCAATATATGTGGCCTCTGGAGGCTGGGTATGTGTAGGCATACTGACTGTGTATGGTGATAATGCGGGCAGAAGAAGGATGTAATCCTCTGGGATAGATTCAGCCCTTGAAACCCCCACCTGTGCCTCACTTTGGCCACCATCATCATCAAAGCCTGAAGAGACATTGACATCAGGTTGTTAAGGGGACAGGGATCAATCCCCCTGGTCACCTGTGATAAAAAGGGAAAAGCCGTATATTAATAATTGCACTACTATGCTCGGCAGTACTATGTTGCAATATATGTTAAGCTGTATACACTGTTGTCACTATTACAGATCTGTTTAACCCTAACCTCATCTAGTAGGACATGAGGACATTATTTTCCAACAAACTACTGTAGTTACTTGTAAATAAAAGCTCTTTAAACAACAATCTAATTAACAACGAGGTACATTGTTGACATTTGTTAACACTCTGCACAGCTGATACATATGGCAATCTATAATGTCCTGACAATACTGTCACATCTATCAGTGTGGTCACACCTACAAGGCATAGGTATGGCTCTAAAGTGTGTAAAAACAGAAAATATTTGTGCAGTTAGCAATCATGCTGCCAGTGCATTAATTCAGCCAGCAAGCCTTGGATGACACTTTAGGGAATACTTTGCAGTAAATCTACATCTGTAGCAAAACAGTATTGTGCTTACCAGGAGCAGGACCACAGCATTCTCCAATTCCTGACAGACCTGTGAAAAGTTGAGGGAGAGGTAATGTAAACACCACTGCATGTTGTACTATAACAGGGTAATATATCCATATATCTCACATTTACAGTAGCTACTGTGTTAATTGTTATGGTGCTCAAAATCTGAGCATAAGATTCAAACTGCAGTTAAACTCCCCCACACCAGAAACAAACACCTAACACCCATATAAAACTATGTACATCCTGACACACTAAATGCTACAGTATTCCAATGCTGATCAAACTAAGCCTACCTGTGTGCTCCGCTGATGTGGAAACTGTGGCACCCACATCCAGAATATATGGTGTGATGGATGCCTGGGAGCTGTTGTGTGTTCCTAGGTTCACCAGAAAGTCCTCAGTGGCTGAGAGTAGTTGTTCCACTGCAGGCCCTCCACCAGTGACACCATAACCCTGGCCATATATGTTGCTCTTCTGCATGGCACATTTACCATGTTGATCACATGGTGTCGAACCTGGTCATAGGTTCATAGGTGTGTACTAGGCTAATGGCCCTGGAACCTTTACACGCCTAGCCCATAGGATTACCCTGGCATCGTGCCACCCAACCTTAGTTCCCAGTGCCTCTGTGGAGTAGAGCCATTGGGTGAATTTTCTATTTCCCATCCACTTATCAAGATTTCTCTTGAAGAGGGCCAGTGAAGTGCTCTGCTTGACATGTATGAGAAGTCTATTCCATAGCATGGGTAGTCTCTGGGTTATGAACCTGTCCCTGCAGTATGTTCTGTTGATTGTGGTAATGAGGTTGAGGTCTCTGGAGCATGTGGTATGAAGGAATTGGGATTTCTTAAGATGTAGCATTTCTAACAGAGCTGGTTCAGACATGGCTCTGTAATTCAAGCAGAGATCACCTCTAAATAGACAATATGAGACAGAGAATAGTTGGAGTTTTTTGAGTCTGTCCATGTAGGACAAGTGTTTAAGGCTTAGGATCCTCTTTGTGAGATACTTTTATGGCCTCTTCAGTTGTTGCAGCTGTCTAGTGAGGTACATGCCAAATGGGGCATTGTACTTGATGATTGGCCTAATGAGGGAAGTGTAGAGGGAGACAAAGACCTCTTTCTTCCTGGATGCAAAACTCTTAGTAATCAGATGTGCCATATAGAAGGACTTTCTGACCACAGTGGCAATGGGGTGGTCAAAAGAGAGGTTGCTATCAACCTGTGTTCCAGATCTCTTATAACGCCTTCTGTGTTCACTGGACTATCATCGATTTGGTAATTCAAGGGAACCGGGTTTTTCCCAAGGGGGATGACGACAATCTTTTGGCATTGAGTTTAAGGCCATGGTTCTGACACCAGTCGTTGGTCTCAGTGAGGCTTTTTTTGTAGGATATCAACATCACCTGGGAAATTAATAATAGCTCCCAACTTGCAATTATCTGTGAACTTTGTCAACCAGAGTCAGTTCATGTTGGCCTGGACTTTAGAGAAGTAGATACCAAACAGGAGAGGTCCCAGGACATAACCCTGTGGGACTACACTCATGACTGGTCTGCAGTCTGACTTGGAGTCAGCTACTTTCACACTGTGGGTTCTATCTGTGAGCCAGTTTGCAACCCACCTAGTGATATATGGGTTGATGCCTAGCTTAGTGAGTTTTTCTACGATTCCTGAGTGGGGAATGGTATCAAAGGCCTTAGCCAGATCAAGGTAGGCTGTATGAACCACCTTGCCTTTATCTACAGTTCTGGTGACTGACTCAAAGAAGTCAGCCAAGCTGAGCAGGCATGATCTACCCTTCACAAACTGTGTAGGATCCAGAGTTTGGAGATTCCCTATATCCTTGTTTATTAGGTCCATGATGATGCATTCCATAGCTTTGCATATCAGATTTGTCAGGCTAATGAGGCAATAGTTCCTAGGGTCTGTAGTCGCTCATCCTTTGTGGAGAGCGATGACTGTAGAAGTGCACCTGCACCATTTGGTAGGGACAAAGCCTGAGGTGAGGCTGTGATTGAACAGGGCACACAGGTGAAGTGCCAGTTCACTCTGTAGTTCATGTAGAACACAGCCAGGGATATTGTCAGGTCCCACAGAAGCTGTATTTGTGGCCTTGAACAGTGCTGTTTTAACCTGTGCAGCAGTAATACTGGGTGCCTGGCAATCTGCTGGTATTATGATTGGTCCTTTGGGGGGGATAAAGTTGGCACTGAAGCTATCAGCCAGTATACTGGCAATAGCTGTTGGCTCCGTATAGGAGGTACCATTGTGCAGCAGCTTAGAGCAAATCTGAGTATTGCGGTGGAGATTCTTTACATAACTATAGAAGGCCTTGTAGTTGTCTTTACTATCTGCTGCAATTCTGTTTCATAGCTAGCTTTTAGAGGATTTGATGAGGGATCTCAACTTTTTGTTGAGGTTGATAAGGGAGTTTTTCCAGTCTTGGGACTTTACCTTATTCCGCATCAGTTTCCTCCTTTTGTTGTAGAGTTTGTTTATGGCAGGGGACCACCAGATTGTCTTCCTTGTTTTGGAGGAGAGCATCTTGGTTCTATTGGGTATGGCAAGATCCATGCATTTGTGTACTTGTTTGTATAGTGCATTGGTGCATGATTTGGCGTTCATGCAAGTATTCTCCATTTGCATAGGTGCTGTGAAGTTAGCCACCTCTGTTTTTAGGAGTCCAAAGTTAGCTTTGGACAAGTATTTCATGGTGGTTACCTTTGCTGGGGGATGGGAGGGATGTGGATTTCCAAGGTGATTAGTTTGTGGTCTGATCTAACCAGGGTGGAGTTGACTATTGGTGTAGAGCAACGGTCACCCATATTAGTAATGACCAGGTCAGGAATGTTGCTACCTTTAGTGGGGATAAGAACGAGCTGGTCCAGGGCTTTGGAATTAATGAATTCCAGGAAACATTGAGCAAGTGTATTGGTACATGAGTAGTTTTCCCAGTTAATGGAGGGGTAGTTGAAGTCACCCAGTATGAGAGTGTTAGGTTGGACACTAATATTTTCCAGGATGCTTAGGAATGTGGAGTGTGAGTCTTGGGACATGGTTGGGGCCCTATAACAGGCTACAACCTGAATCGCTGTCTTACACAATGTTAGCTGCACCTGAAGTATCTCAGATGCATTATGTTGGGCTACCAGTCTAGAGGTGTGTGCATCCTTTATGAATATGGAAACACCACTGCCTTTGGAGCTTCAGTTCAAGTTCTGGGGCCAAAAGGTGTGGAATGAGTTATAGCCTAGTAGTGAAGGGGTGCTTTCTGCTACCTTGAACCAGGTCTCTGTTATAGCACAAATGTTGATATTCTCCATTTTAAGGAGTGCTTCAAGTGAGTGCATTTTGAGATTTAGACATCTGGCATTGAGAAGCATGACCCTCATATTGCATTTGTTTGTAGCTGTTATGGTGGTAATTTGGTCTTTGGAACACTGCCGAAAAAAGGCACCATAGGGGTTGGAAGAGTCTTGCCCAGTATCTGGAAACCCAGGCGTGACAGATGCAGGCCATCTCTGGCAAAGCATCGAGGCCTGTCAGTCATGTCATTCCAGGCAGACAGATACTGGATCCCCTTAGAATGACACCAGAAACCTAGCCAGTTGTTGAAATCAATTATTTTCTGCTTCTACTGTGGTATCATTCTGGGTGATGGTAGGATGCTGCTCTGGGCTAGGGTCATACCTGCCTGGGCTACATAATCTGAGAGCTCCTCCATGTCTCTTTTCATGTAGTCCAGGGAGGTATGTCTCAGGTCATTCACACCCACATATACAATGACAGAGTCATATTTGCACCTGTTGTTGATGGACTTGAGTGCATGCATTATGTCGAGATCCTGAAGTCTGACAGACAGCTGACTGTTACTTTCTCCTTATTCAACCTAGTGAGTAGGACATCAGTGTGCCTCACTATTGAGTCACCTATGACTAGTGAGTTGGGCATGCTGTTTTGCATTAGGGGCTTTTGTTGAGTGGCACACTGTTTAGGAGAGTTATGTGTCTTATGATAAGTGTTGTGATGGTCAAGTGCATTTCTGCCTTGGAGGTCTCTGTTTGGGTAGATTTTATTTATATCCTGCTCTGGTGACTAATGGAATTAACATCACGTACCATGTTAGCCCACAATGCTACCCATTGTTCCCTGTTTTGCTTCCCTCTGGACAGCAGGAGTTCATGGTATTGAAGGAAGCCTTCCAGGATTATATAATTCTCGGCATCCATAAAAGGGCCCGGCATCTTGAATAAATATTTCCTGAAAGAAAAATGGGAGCACATGTCAGGATCACATATGTGAGAGTACACAATTTAGAGATACAGAAACAACAGATTGGCTGGCAGTATCCACTGCTTGATCACACATCTCATATTCCACAATGTGCAAACATACTAAGGGTGTGGTGCAACCAAGATACTAGCAATAGTCAGCCATTCCTGTTTGTGCCATGACAGATACTGCTGTATGATTACACACCCAATACAGGAGTTCATTGTAGTGTGGCCCCTAGGGGTAAGCCCCCCTGATAATATGTCAAAGCAACAATGCCAGACAAATAGCAGTGTGCTATTACAACCGGTATAAAGGCACATTACCAGGTGACTGGTGTGCCACATTGACAAACAATATTCCACCCTTGTTGCACTGTACCTCCTCTGTAGGTGTAACAAATCTAGAGATCAATGGTATGTAATGATTACAGTTCTCAGAAAGGCTTATGTTGTAATCCCAATTCCCCCTAAGTGTATTCACACATATGCGTCATGTTGTTACATAACTGATGGAGTACACTACTCCTCTGTTGATGCATGCAGATTATATAAAGGTTTTGACAATGCATTTATTGTGTGAAGAAACTGTCATACAGAATGATTTCCCTAGCTAGCTGTTTACCTTTTTAACATGGTTGTCATTACTAGATGATTGGCTCTTAACCAATCTGTGCTTCTGAACTGCTAATTGCAGCCAGCACAGCTGATTTGCAGTACAATCAGCCAATGACATGCAACCACTGAACTAGATATAAGTCTTCCACGTAGATTAGAACCCCTTTCTCATATGTTGTCCTGGAAATTACTGGGATAAAGATATGTCATTGCAGAGAGTATGTCTGTAGCAGCTACATTTTACATACAGATGTGTGTGCTACTGGCTGAAACTGAAGCTGGAGCTGATGCTGTAGGCAATAGGTATAGGCTGAGAGTGTGAACATTTTGAAGGACAACAAGCTGTAAGAGTAAGTGTGGGAGCTAAGACAGCCTTGTTGTAGAGGCAGAGCCAGATTGAGCGTACCCATTCCACTGCAAAGTAAGGCACGTGTTTAAGGTAAGTATGCTAGCCAACAGTAGCAGTACCACAATCAAAGGCAAAATGGTTGGTGTATCCTACAAAAAGGTAAGGGGGCGGAATAACCATTATGTCATGTAGTTGGACAGCTGCCAAGTCATGCAGGCTGCAGTGTCCTATTACTGGGCCACAATTTCAGTACACACTTCAAAATCATGTGGGAATTCAGGCTAATGCATGACCTGACATCCTCTGCACTTTCCAGTGTTGTACTAGGAGTACGTACAAGTGGTGCTATCTGTAGACCTTTCTGTTCAATTACTTAGATGCAGAAATTCCACCTGTACTGCTTTGGGTGGATATACAGGTGATATGACAGGCATACACATGAAAATATATAATGTTGATGTCCACATACATGTATTTGCATTGGTAGAGGCAGCTGTAGTTGAACCCAGGACCATGTGTACCAAAAAGTAGTGTTTGAAATGCATTTTACAGAGTGAGCTACAGTGTCACTGAGATAGTAAGCATATTTTTACATGTTGTAGATATCGTTCCATGGTTATCTGCTGTTACGCACTGCACGTACATGCATGCCTCTCATCTATACAGATTTTTACAGAATGTTCAGATTTTGCCCTCATATTTTATGTCTGTTTTTCATTACATTTTAGTTTTCTGACAAATTAGTGTTAAACATTACAGACTAAAGCCAGAAAATAATGACAAACATTTGAGTTTCAGACTTCTATGTACTTCAGAACATTCATGCTAAATCAATAACTGTTAGTCTATCATCCTTCTAAGTTTGTAAGAGCAATATTGAAAAATTGTTCCTATTTTTGAGCCTTTGTCCCAATTTTATTTATCGATTTGTCCAGATTGTATGACTCTAGAATGCCGTATTTCTCTATTAGAGTCCCAGTTAAAATCCTATTTTTACATTGACATTTTAGCAAGTGTATTGTTACATGTTGTACATATAATTGCATGGTTACCTGCTATTGCATGCCTTACTTATGTTCATTGTGTGTATGGCTTTACAGTGATGCATTTCCATAGAAGAGTACTAATTACAGTAATATTTTTCTATATTTCTTTCAGCTGGTTTGCATGGTGTGGCGTGATGTGCAGCATTGCTTAAACATGCTTAATGATGGAAACTCGAGCATTACTTATGTCTTCATTTAAACACCTGTGTTAATTAGCAGCTGTTTGGCTTGGTGGGTTGAGCCACTGTCATGCAGGTGCAATGGTCTGGGGTTTGAAATATGGCATAGGTGTACTACATTTAGAACATGATTAATATTTTTACAAAAGCATATTTCAATTCAGCGCTATTTAGCATAGTTAAGCAATGCAGCTCTCTGTGTTGTGTCTCAAAAAAACTTTAAAGAAAAGAAAATGGGGAGATAGGACAGTGGTGAAAAGGGGTGCAAGCAGGGAGGAAACATAGTGAAAGACAGGTAGGGATGTGCAGGAAGGGTGTAGGAAAGAACTATATCTGTCCGTTTCTTCATCAGCAACAACTGTGCACTGTGACATAATTTTTAGTTGAATTTGGAGGACTGTCACCCCCAGAGAGGGGAGATGGCAACCTAAGTGCATTTAAAAGCCATTTGGACCAAATTAAGTGTGTCCAGTGGACATGTGTGTGAAATGAAGAGCTAGATATGGGGCAATATTTTTTTTGTGGGACAGGTGTCCACACACACCTTATCCTGGCCAGATGCCTTGCATGAGACTGCACATTGCAGGTTCACTCATCTGTAGGTATTGTAAGAGAAATAAATCATTATGCATGCCAGTTTTGCACATATTCAGTTTTTATACTTATAAATCAGTGGGAAACATATTTACATATCTGTGGGGTGTGCCCAATTTGAACCTCTTGAACCCAGGTATCCAAAGGTCTCCTCTTCCTTCACTTCATGTTGTCATGGTGGTGATGACACTGCTCACCAGTGCAGGGGATATCAGGAGTACTCATAAGATCCCTAGCTAGCAGTTTCCAGGTCTCAAACTTATATTCTGAGCCTTGGTAGTCACCCTGCAGCAGCTGAGTTCATAGTTGTGAACCAGGAGTCCAACAAACACACTGGACTCTTGCACACCCCATCTTTGCACCCAAAAGCATGCTCCATCACCAACACTACCAGACACATCAACAGCCAAGTGACAACTCCAATGAATGGTGTGAAATTCTCATGTATTGGCCTTTATATGTGATGCATTCCAACCTTTACACGTCATACTGCAACTTTCAAAAAAACTGTGTGTCACTTAGCTTTGCAGAAACTCACACAACCCCTTTTAAGCGAATGTAAGTGAATCTGCACTATGCTCAAACAGGGTGGACCATTAACCATGTTTCTGCAGAGCTGAGCACTGCTCAAACCCACAGAGACTGTTTAAGCGAGTCTGAGCATTGCACAGCTTTGCTAAATATAACTATATTTTAGTTTACATTACACTGATGTTTCAACCATCTGGCTCATTCTCAAGAAAAAAAATATAAAGTATATCAGTACTCGAACCCGAGACCTACTACACTATACCTCATCACTCAACCTTTCCAACCACTTGGATAGTGCATGGAAACAATATATCTTCAGATATACTACTATAACCTCTGTTAGAGGTGTGCAGTGAAGCTGTGTGGAGTTGTGAGTTGGTAAGCACTGCATAGCCAAAATAATTACATACATCCAGTTGCTATTTTTAGACATATAATAGATGCCAGGTGCACATGTATAAGTGCAGCTCAACATTACGAAGCACTGTGCTGCTCCACACAAACATACATTAAACTTAAAAAAATTAAAAAAGCAGAATAAATGCTGTCCTGTGCTTACTACACATCCAGACCATTTTCTTGACAGTCCACAAGTATGTGACAGCCTCTACCCTGCTACTTGCATGGATTCAATATCCATGTACCTCTGATCTCGCTCGGCCTTAATTAATATGTATGGTGTGCTGCTGGGGAGGAATCATGGCCCTGTACATAGATAAAGTCCATGTAGGATCTACACAGTGTCTAGATGGATTGTATTGAATCCAGTGAGATATCTTACTATTAATCATATCAAAGATTGAAGAAAACATATATGTGATGTAAATAGAGCCCCAGAAGGTAGAATGCATTGCAATTCTGAAGATGTGAAGAGATAAACACATCTAAGATAGTGCCAAGATCATTAGCAGTAAATTAAAGATTACTTCTGACAATGATGTATAGATAGCAAAATAGAACTGTTCACAGCAGACAATTGGTCATGAAGAGACAGAGGTCCTGATCAAAAGACTCTAAATGATTTTGTACCTTGTTGAGAAAGGCTACATCTGGACCTCCAAGTCAGAGTGGTGGTTCAAACAACAAATTAGACAAGAAAGAAATGAAGATCGAACACTTGAAATATTCTTTTTTGTGGTTTGAAACATAGCCAGTTTTCATCAAATAAGTCAAGAATATCTGCAATACACCTTTCTAAGTCATAGGTACATGAGCTAGAAGCAAATGAAAGAAACAGGTGAGCGTTATTAGTTTAGAGGTGTTAGCTCATACCATGGAATGAAGTCACCAAGTGGGGGCATGAAATAAATAAACAAGTAAGGCTCTAAAATATATTCATGAGAACCCTATTTGACAGATGCACTTTATCTGAGGAATTTGAACTAGAATCAACATCTGCCTACCTAGTATGAGTGAAACAAGATAAAAACAGTTAATCTAGATCACAACATGTTTGCAGATGATGAAGAAACACCTTGTGATTCACAGACTAAGAAGCTGCAGAGAGATCAGAAAGGACTACCACAAAAAAACATATGCAATCTTTTACCTAAAGAAGGTTATCCATGACATTGAAAAGAACTTTCTCTCTGCTATGATATTTTCAAAGATCAAATTGGAATGGTTAAGTAGGCTGTGAATACTCAAATATTCTTCCAGTTAAATTGCCACTCCCTTAGAATGGGTGCTTTATCATGAATGTGTAGTTAGCAGTATGAGAAGGATTTAAATTTCACTCTTTAAGAACAATTGTAATCAATGCCTCTTTTAAAAGATCAGGGTATGTACCATCAGATACAGGATACCTAGCATTCTTTAGATAACGGGATAAGTAACATCAACACAAGGAGTGTGACATTTAGAGGGATAAGATCAAGGCTACAGTAAGTAAGTCAAATCATGCTAATTTAGGGTTGCCACCTTTTCAGTGGACCAAAGTGGGACATGTGTGGGTGTGGCCAATTTTATTACATCATGGTGGGTGTGATTGATGGTAGACAGTGTGGCTAAGCACATGACATCATCATCATGAGAGTGGTAAAGAAGATGATGCAGTTAGGGGTATGACAGTGTAAAGTGACAGCATACTGAAACCATCTGTAGATCAGAGTGTGTCATATACTTTTAAGAAGCATTTCAGTCAGTGGGAAAATGCATATAGGTATTAAGCACGTGCAAGCAAGAGTGCCATTTTGAGTGAGCAGCCACAGTGATAGCATACATGTGTGTAGTAGTCAGTTAGTTAGCTCGTTTAAGTTTAATGTTCCTGCCATCCATCCTGATGTGTCTGTATGTAATAAACTACTAAAACGAACACCCGAGCCTCTTCTTCTTATTCAGATGTACAGGATGAGTGACATGGTGTCAGAATGGGGTCCAGAGTCAGAACTATGAGGAAACCAGTTAGAAGTGGAGGAATATACATGAGTGGATCATCCCTACTACTCAAACGACTTGCAAAGAGGCCAGAACCAAATTCCAGGTACTAAAACTCACTTAAACAATTTTTCTTGCAACAGATATAAAACAAAGCACTCAGAATGCTCACAATGAATTTCTAATTAAACAAAATGTCTGAAACCGTGACATATTGCTAAAATATTCATAATAATTACGAAAATGTTTGAAACAATATCCAAATTGCGTAAAATGTATAAAAAAGTGAAAATGACCGTATTTTTTTCACTATGTACTACTTTTTTGCATTAATTAAAGCTATTCAAAATATCTGAAGTATGCAAAGTGTTGTCAAGGGTGTGCAGTTTTACAGTGCAGTTACTTCACAAAGTACAGCCATTCCAAAGAATATTTTGCAAAGTACAGTCTTTCAAAGAGATTATTATGCATTTGAATATTATTACAGTTACCTGGTGTGTGTGCATATTTGTACAAAATTACAAGGGTCAAGATTGCATTGTGTTTTACTATAATTTGTGGGCATGGCAGAAGGATTTTGATGACACACACCACTTGCATTTGATAACAATATTGTAGAAAATTTTGAGACTTAGCAGGAATAAGATATTTTCATACAGGCTGTTTTTTCTGACAAAGACGCACATGCAAAAGCATTTATTCTGCTTAATTTAGCTGGTTCCGAAGCTATAGAAAGACAGCATTAATTTGTGTGTGTACCTGCTGTTTTTTCAGGAGAAGGGGAGAACTGCCATATTGTGGTACCAGCTGAAATGCAGGAAGACCCTGAGTGCTTAAAATGTAAATTTAGAGAAATGTGTAACCCCTAAATGAATATTGCAATGCAAAGGCACTTATTTTACATAAGAGATCAAAAGCCTGGTAAAACTTTTTCAGCATATAAAACCAGCTTGAGAAATAATGCTAAAACGTGCAGATTTGGTGATTTGAGAGATGAAATGATAAAAGACAGTCTTGTGTGTGGTATTCATAATGACACAGTGAGAAAGATTTTGCTTTGAGACAGTGATTTAATGTTAAATAAGGTCATTGAGATTTGTTGGATATACAAGCTTACAGAATGGCACACAAATATGCTTACAAATGGGAAAAGCCTTCCAGAACTAATGTAGATAATATGCAGCATGTAGTTAAAAGATACAGGCCTAAGGGTGGGGCCACTTCAGCAAAACCCAGAGCAACTTCAGTAAGGCCCAAGGTACATGCAGCAAAACACAGGGGTTACTCAGCAAAACCTCATAGTCAACTATCATAATTGTGGTGGAACCTTGAACCCAAACGAGAAAAGTGCTTATAGTCAGCAGTGCCATTCTTGTAAAAAGTGGAATCATTTCAAAAGGTTTTGTAAATCAAACAAGGCACATTCTTTTATTAAAAGATAGGCAAGTTGATCAATTAGAAAGCTGCTATCCTACTTTTTATGTTGATGGTGTGTCTGTGCTTGGTGAAACAGTCAGTGCAGTAGATTTGTGAGTATAGAACAAAATCTTTTGTATTGTTCGGATTAATGGGAGTCCCATAGAACTCAAGGTAGATACTGGTTCAAAGTGCAATGTTATGTCAGCATAAATGTTTGCTTGAGTAAGAGCTGCAGAACAGCTTGATTAGACAAAGTGTGTGAAGTTTGTTGCTTATGGTGGTGAAGAGATTGAAATCGAAGGCTCAGTAGTGATTTTATGTTACTTTTCTGGGAACAGCTATGATTTCCAGTTGTGTACTCCATAAAGTTAGATGCAGAGGTCAGCCCAGTTATGAGACCAGCATGGAAAGTTCCAGTAGCTATGTAGAACAGAGTCAAAGCTGAGCTAGGCAAAATGGTACAGCTAGGTGTAATTTGTCCAGTAGAAGAACCACCTGAATGGGTATCCTCCATGGTAGTAGCTCATAAGAAAAGCTCAGATGATGTCAGAATATGTATTGATCCAAGAGACCTGAACAAAGCATTGGAAAGGCCTCATCCTCCTATGTGCACAGTCAAGGAAGTTGCTGCAGTCACGCCAAATGCCACTGTTTTTTCTGTCTTAGATGCAAAGAGTTCATTTTGGCAAATTTTGCTTGACCGGAAATTTTCATTGCTAACCACATTCAGTATGCTATTCAGGTGGTACAGATTTTTGAGAATGCCATTCAGAATAAATTTTGCCAGTGTTGTCTTTTAACATGCGATGGAACACATTTTTTTCTGGCTATCCATGTGCTATTATAATAGATGATATTCTAGTAGGAAGCAGTGGTGAAGTTGAACATTTTTGAAACCTCCAGAAAGTTCTGAAAAGAGCATGTGAAGTGAATCTTAAGCTGAAAACTCAGAAATGCAAATTCAGGTTCAACAAAGTTACTTATGTTGGTCATTTGTTTACCAGTTCAGACTTATGACCATATTTTATTTATTTATTTATTTATTTTACATTTGTTGACCATGATAGTCCGACTGGATACATGTCCATTTTCAGCGGAGGCCCAGAGAGAAAAGCTCCAAACATACATACATAAAATTATTTCATTTATACATGATAAGCAAAGTTTACAAATTCATATCAGTATTACCATTCAATAGAAGGATATAAAAGACATATAATCTCACATATTAGAGCATAAGCAGGTCAAAGACTAACAATAAAATGCAGTCTAATTGTAGTAAAAAGTCCTCTTTTAACATATGATTTTAGGGTAGGAGTCAGTCAGGGTTAAAACAAGGATATAGCCAACATGTTTTAAAGTACTGTTTAAGGCTATTTTAGAATTGGGTTATAGAGGGAACTGAAGTAAGATCAGCAGAAACAGAGTTCCAAGTTTTGCCAACAGAGTTGGCAAACAGAGTCCCAAGTTTTTACTGACTCTTTTAATAGTTTGATTAATATGCATATCAAACTTAAGGTTGTTGTCTACTATTACACCTAAAAGTTTAGTAGAGGGATCTGGTGAAATAATGGTGCCATTGTTAGATTTTATAATAATGGTTAGTAAGGAGGGCCTATGGGTGGGGAAGAACAGCAGCAGCTTCATTTTGTAAGGATTAATATGAGTCGATGATTAAGGAGCCAGTTTTCAACTATATTAAAAGCATTTTGGGTTAAATTCTGCAGATTAGAGGGGGAGGTGGCCAAGCAAATTAAAGTGGAATTGTCCGCATATTGAATGCAGAATGCATTCTGGATGACTGCATACAGGTCATTAATAAAGATAGAAAATAGAAAGGGTCTTAATATGGAGCCCTGGGTGACTCCAAGGGGTGATAGGTTGAAGGGTAGATAATTTGTCCTGCCATAGGACAGCTTGTTGTCTACCACTCAGATAAGATTGGAACCATTGCATAGCCTGGTTGTCTAGGGAAAAGGTTTTCAGTGTGTGTGTATGAATAGTTGGTGGTTTGCCATGTCAAAGGCTTTGGAGAGGTCAAGAGGAAAGTATATTATTGTTTCAGTTTTGGTTTATGACGTTTGAGATCCTTCCAAGACAACAGCAATTCTTGACATGCCAGTGCCAGACAATGTCCAAGCCTTACAATGTTTTCTTGGCATGGTCAACTGTTTAGGCAAGTTCATTCCAGTTTTAAGCCAACTTTTAGCACTGTTATGAGAGCTGACATGCAAAGATGTTACCTGGTCCTAGTCAGAACAACAACAAAGAGTATTTGATGCTTTTAAGTGTGGCCTAGGTGCAGTCATTCTTTAAGAGGGTAGACCAGTATCTTATGCCTCGAGAACTCTTATCCAAACCAAGATGCAGTATGCCCAAATTGAGTCTTGGCAATTGTTTTTGCATGTTTGAAGTTTCATGATTATATTTATGCCCGACCTATCGAGATAGAAACTGACTACCAACCTCTAGTCACTATTTTGAGAAAGCCTATGCAAACATCTTTTGCGAGATTGCAACGCATGATGCTCAAATTGCAAAAGTTCAATTTCAATTTTGTTTAACAAAAGGCAAACTTCTTTATCTTGCTGATACCGCATCTTGATCACCCAGAAATACTCCAGAACAGCATTACAGTGAGCAATCTGATTTTGAAGTCATGGAAGTGAACATTTTTTTCTTCCACACATCTTGATGAGCTTAGAGCTCACACAGCTTCAAATCCAGTTCTTCAGAAGCTCAACTTCTTTATCAGTCAAGTTGAATGTCAAAGGAATCCTGTTTACCAGTAGATGTGCAGTAGTATTTTCCATACAGAAATGAGATTTTGTCAGACAATGGTATCATCATGAAAGACCCAAAAGTGATTCTTCTAAAATCCTTACAACAGGAGTACATTAAGATCTTGCATCATAGCCACCCAGCAATTGATTCTACTAAAAGAAGGGTGAGAGAACTAGTATTTTGGTCTTCTATGTCAAAAGATATTGAGGAGGAAATTTAATCTTGTTCAGTATGTAATAGTACAAAACCGCATCAACAAAAAGAACCACTTCAGTTAATCCAGATTCATGAGCTACCCTGGTTGACAGTAGCCACAGATATCTTAGAGTGGAATGGTCAACACTACTTGGTGTTAGTAGACTCTTATTCAAATTGGTTTGAGATTAACCTACTTCCTAACCTAACTTCCAGTACTGTCATCACTAAGTTGAAGAGACATTTTTTCTGTTCATGGTAGTCTGCACAGTTATTTCCGACAATGGGGCACAGTTTACAAGTCAGCAGTTCAAATAATTTGATGAAATGTGGGCCTTTGTTCATATTACAAGTAGTCCTGCATACCTGCAGTCAAACGGCTTGGCTGAACATGCAGTTCAAAGTGTAAAACAGCTGTCAGAGAAATCCAAATGTGACAATACCAATGTTTTTCCTAAACTTGCTAAATCTCAGAAACATTCCTTGTGATAATCATATTGATTCATCTGCTTAGAGACTTATGTCAAGACAAACCAGAACCACATTACCAATCAGCAGTATTTTATTGGTTCCATGTGCTAAAAACAACAAAGCAGTGAAAGCCCAATTGTTGAAAAAGTGTTTGTCTCATAAGTCCTACTATTATAAAACCAGCAAACCACTCAGTTCATTAAAAGAAGGGGAGATAGTGAAGCTGCAGCCAACAAAAGGTTTTGTTCTCATTGGATTTGTGAAAAGTTTGTGTCAAGAGCTGAGATCATACATTGTGGAATCACAAGGAATGGAATTCAGACAGAGTCGGAAGCATTTATTACCAGTGTCTGAGCCAGTGTTACAGCATCTTGCCTGTAATTAAGACTGTAATTCTCAGAGTGACTTGTCCAATGTTCCTGTTCCAGAGGACATTCTGCCAGCAATCCCTGTCATGAGAACATTCCTGAGAGTCCCAAAGCAGAACATTCCCCAGTGACTGTCCCTGTTGCTAAACCCAGTCCTAACTATTACGTTATGAGATCAGGTAACAATTCCAGACCTAGTTCCAGATACATGACAACCTGGACATGACTGTTGTTTTGTTTATTATTGTCTGTATAATTGCATGCCTATTTAAATGTCATTGCCTATATGAGACAGCTCAGTAAAGAGGGATATGTAGATCAGAGTGTGTGATTTACCTTTAAGAAGCATTCCAGTAAGTGGGCGCGTGCATATAAGTACTGAGTACGTCCAAGCAAGAGTGCCATTTTGAGTGAGCAGCCAGAGTGATAACATGCATGTGTGTAGTTAGTTTGTTTAAGTTTAATGTTCTTGCCATCCATCCTGATGTGTTTGTATGTAATAAACTACATAAACAAGCACCCAAGCCTCTTTGTCTTATTCAGATGTTCAAGACGAGCGACACCGTCCCTCACAAACCATTTAAATTATGCAACTATGACAGTAAAAAATGAAGCCTTACTGGATAAACATGTATACAAATCTTTATAAAACATTTAAAAATGTAGAATAAACATTTTGTTTATGCTAGAAAAACAGGATACATAGTTACTAATTTCTTCTCCATGCATGTGTGGGTGGTGGCATGCACATGCATGTGTGCTACTAGCAGTTTGCAGAATATAATGCTAATTGTGGCTGTCAGCAGCTCTAATGAGTTAGTAATCAAGTCTGAACTAATCCATCCTATGGTTAAATAATGCACATGGGTTCACAGGTAAATACAATGCAGTCAGTATGCAGACCATTGCAGTCAAGAAGCTCTATTCAAAACTTTCCTCAAATCTGAAGGAGACCAAAACAAGACAGATTAGGGGAGAATGCGGGAGAATTTGAGGCTGCAACTTCAATTATCTTGGTTTATCTTGAAGGTGGTGAGGATGCTACTTTGTTTGAAATGTAATGGAAGTTTGTTCCACAGGTGAGGAATATGTTGGGATATGAGTCTATCAAACCAACAAGCCTTATGTACCTGTTGATGAAGGTTTAGTTCCTTTAACTAGGTATATGAGGTACCATTTGTTCTAGGAAGGATTAGGATATCAAAGAGGCTTGGATCTTTCATGGCTTGAAAGGCTAGACCCAGATTTTCATGGAGGAGTCTATAATAGACAGAGTCAGTCAAGATAACTAAGATTTTTTGAGACCACTGACCTTTTTAGTTTTAAATCTCTGTCATCTCTCAAGTGGAGTGATATGTTCAAATACATGAAAAAATGTGCATTTTATTCAATAATGGCTATGATGAGATATGAAGAGGATGAAGAATGGAAAGGCTGTTGGTCCAGATGACATACCTGTGGAAGCATAGAGGTGTTTAGGTGAAATGGCAGTGGAGTTTTTAACCAGATTGTTTAATGAAATCTTGGAAAGTGAGAGGATGCCTGAGGAATGGAGAAAAAGTGTTTTGGTATCAATTTTTAAGAATAAAAGTGATGTGCAGAGATGTAGTAACTACAGAGGGATTAAATTGATCAGTCACAGCATGAAGTTATGGGAAAGAGTAGTGGAAGCTAGGTTAAGAAGGGGACATGATGATTATCAGCAGTATGGTTTCATGCCGGGAAAGAGCACTATAGATGCGATGTTTGCTCTGAGATTGTTGATAGAGAAGTACAGAGAAGGTCAGAAGGAGTTGCATTGTGTTTTTGTAGACTTAGAGAAAGCATATGACAGGGTGCCTAGAGAGGAGTTGTGGTATTATATGAGGAAGTCGGGAGTGTCAGAGAAGTATGTAAGAGTAGTACAGGATATGTACGAGGGTAGTGTGACAGCGGTGAGGTCTGCAGTGGGAGTGATGGATGTGTTTAAGGTGGAGGTGGGATTACATCAAGTATCAGCTCTGAGCCCTTTCTAATTTGCAATGGTGATGGACAGGTTGACAGACGAGATCAGACAGGAGTCCCCGTGGACTATGATGTTTGCAGATGACATTGTGATCTGTAGTGAGAGTAGAGAACAGATGGAGGAGACCCTGGAGAGGTTGAGATATGCTCTAGAGAGAAGAGGAATGAAGGTCAGCAGGATTAAGACAGAATATATGTGTGTGAATGAGAGGGAGGATAGAGGAATGGTGAGGATGCAAGGAGTAGAGGTGGCGAAGGTGGATGAGTTTAAATACTTGGGATCAATAGTTCAGAGTAATGGTGAGTGTGGAAGAGAGGTGAAGAAGAGAGTACAGGCAGGATGGAGTGGGTGGAGAAGAGTTTCATGAGTGATTTGAGACAGATGAGTACCAGTAAGAGTGAAAGGGAAGGTCTACAAGAGGGTAGTGAGACCAGCTATATTATATGGGTTGGAGACAGTGGCATTGGCAAAAAGGCAGGAGTTAAAGCTGGATGTGGCAGAGTTAAAGATGTTAAGATTTGCAGTGGGTGTGACGAGGATGGACAGGATTAGGAATAAGTATATTAGAGGGTCAGCCCAGGTTGGAAGGTTTGGAGACAAAGCCAGAGAGGCAAGATTACGTTGGTTTGACATGTGCTGAGGAGGGATGCTGAGTATATTGGGAAAAAGATGGTAAGGGTGAAGCTGCCAGGTAACAGGAAAAGAGGAAGGCCTAAGATAAGGTTTATGGATGTGGTGAGAGAGGACATGCAGGTGGTTGGTGTGACAGAGCAAGATGCATAGGACAGAAAGAAATGGAAACAGATGATCCGCTGTGGTGACCCCTAGCGGGAGCAGCTGAGAGAAGATGATGATGATGATGATGAGATATGAGTAAAGGGAAATTTAGATATTTCTGGATCTAGTGGACATTTTATTTCTAATTGATGATGACAATGATAATGGTAGTAATGATTTCTGGGTCCCCATGTTCATTTGTAACCTTTTGCGGCACCTTATTTTTATACATTTTAAATTATTTCAGTTCATAATGCAGTAGATATAGAATATTTATAACCACAAATTCACTTTAGTTTCCAATTTATCCTGTACTCACATCATCATAATCAAATCCCCTGTTCCCATGTTTCTACATGAGGTTGGGGTGTTGCATCAACTTTCTCTAACTTTTTTGATTGTGTGCCACTCTATCTTCCTCAGCCATAATGCCTGAATGTTGCAGGTCTTCTGTCATGCAATCCATCCATCTCTTTGCTTAATATCCTCTTGTCATTTTCCTGTCTCTCCCAAATCCTCTTCACTAAAACATTTTCTGTTTTTCTGCACCTGCGCTCATACCATCATGATCTGTTCTCTGTGATCTTCTCTGCAATTAGAGGTACTTTGCCTTCTGATCTGATGTCTTCATTTCTTCATTTTATCCCATAGTATGCATCCTATCTTTCTTATGCATTTCATCTACATCACCTCTAATTTCTTCAACTTCTGTGCCTTCACACACCAGGTTTTTATTATATATGGAATTACTGAAGTACTGGTCTCACCACTGTTTTTACACCTTACTTTTCAGCTTATTTAGCATTCTTCTGTCTCTCACTGCCCATGACATTATGTGCCAGTTGGCTGCAGCCCCTCTGGTTCTATCTTTGGCCTCCTCATTAATACTATCTTTCTCCTCAACCAATTCTTCTAGATACCTGAAACTTTTAACCTATTCCACTTTTTTCCCTTTTAGCTCCATTATCAGTTTCTTCTGATTTTCCCCATTTGCTGCCATGATAACAATCTTGTCTTTACTGAGTTTTATCCCACATGCCTTTGGTTTTGCATTCTATTTCTCTATCATTTGCTGGAGTTCCTATTCAGAGTCTGTTAGTAATACCACATTGCATACTGCAGCTTTGTTGATCTAACCCCTCCATCCTGTTTGCTAATGAGTCTGTCACCAGTATGTACAGCAATGGGCTTAAAGCTGAACCTTGACACTCACCCACTCTCACTAGGAAACCCTCTGTGTGTCTGAAAAAATGTTTGCAATTGTTTTATTGCTTTTACGTACATAGCCTACAATAATTCTATCAATATTTCAAGCACTTCAAACAATTGGAGGACAGCTCCAGTCAGCTTTCTTGGGACCTTCTCATATACTTTGTACAAGTCTAGGAATTTCCAGTTGGACTCTTTCCTCATTTCTAGCTTCTTCTCTACTACTTGTTTCACTGCAAGAGTTAGGTCAATTATGCTGCATCCTGATCAAGATCTGAGCTGCTCATTTCACATCTTAATTTCTGTTAGTCTGCTTATTCATTTATCAATCAACCTTTCCAGCACTTTCATTTGGTGTGACAGGAGTTTGTACCTCTATATTTCTCACTGTTGGGTATGTCCTCTTTATTCTTGTGCACTGACACTAGGATGCTTATTCTTCACTTATCTAAGATACACTTTTTTTCTCCATACAGAGTTTCTGTTGACCGATGAACAAGTTGTTGCTGGCATCCCTTACAAATGGTGTTAGATGAATATCTTCATTATATTTCTGTCTATGCCTTGCAATCTCATAGAGTTTATTTGTGCCATCTGTTGAGTTACTTTCCAGAAGCTTGTAGAGTGTTCCAATTCCTTAATCTTTTCTATTGCAACTACCCTCTTAGCCTCTTTGTTACACACCCAGTAATATTTCTTTGCCTGGTCTGTCTTTTCTATCTCCCACTTTTTCCCTGCACTCTTGCTTTCTTTTGACAACTTCCTGGACTTCTACATTCCACCACCAGCTTTCTTTATGCACCCTAATTTTATACCAGGCTTGGACACTTATGTGCTCTACAGCCTTCATGCATGCTGTTTTGATATTCTATCATTCTTCTTCAGCTTTATCTATTTCCTCTTCTTCATGGGATACTAGATTCCTGAGTGTTCCTTGAATGTTTGTGCTTTTGCTCATGTCAATGACCAGGTCTTCAGCCTAGTTTCAATATAATGTGGCCATCAGTGGTTTATGCTGTGGGCTGACTTTACAATCTCTGATTCTACTCCAGTGTTCTTTCCTAACCAGGAGGGAATCTACTTGAGCTGCATGTTCACCACTCTAGTATGTGATCTTGTGACTGTCTCTCTTAATGAACTATGTGTTCACCACCATGATCAAGCCATTTGCCAGTTAGAAGTCAAGAATGGCCTGCTTTTCTTTATTCCTATCGCCCACCCACATGGTTGCAAACAGTCCACCTATCCTGTTCTGTCTGTCCCAGCATAAGCTTTCAGGTCTCCCATTATCACCAACAATGAATGTTGTCCTGCTTTATCTAGTAGGTCTTGCAACTGCCGTCTAAATGCACTTTTCTTCTTCACTATCATAACCCTGGTCATATGCTAAGATTATGAATACTGCCCTATATTTACACTGAAGTTTGATTTCCATGAGTCTATCCCTCATTCTGATTACATTCTACACTGTCTTCAGAAGATTCTCCCTCATCCAAACACTGGACCCTACCCAGTTTGGCTTTGTTAAGGGCAGATCATGCCTCCTAAACCTGCTGGACTTCTTTGAGACAGTTACCAAGGCTATAGACCTACCCAGTTTGGCTTTAAGGGCAGATCATGCCTCCTAAACCTGGTGGACTTCTTTGAGACAGTTAACAAGGCTATAGATGAGGGAAAGGTGGTACACGCAGCCTACCTAGACCTCGCAAAGGCCTTCAACACCATTACCCATTCTGGTATTATAGACAAGCTCACCAGCCTGAACATAGACCCCTATGTCACAAGATGGGTTGCCAATTGGCTCACAGACAGAACCCACATGGTGAGAGTTGCGGGAGCTAAGTCCGACTAAATTGGTTACAAGTGGAGTTCCCCAGGGCTCAGTCCTAGGACCCCTCCTGTTCGGCATATACTTCTCAGAGGTACAGGCAAGCCCAGGAGGACTATGACTGACCAAACTAGGGGCTATAATTGACTCTCCAGCTGACACAGACATCCTCCAAAAGGGCCTCACTGAGATGGATACCTGGTGTCAAAACCATGGCCTCAAGCTAAATGTCAAAAAGTGCATAGTCATCCTCTTTGGAAAAAACAAAGTACCCACAAACTACCACATAGGTAGTAGTCCTCTAAATATGGAAGATGTAATAAGGGATCTGGGGACTCAAGTAGACAGTAACCTCTCCTTTGATAATCACATTGCCAAAGTGGTTAGAAAATCCTTCTATGTGGCCCACCTAATCACAAAAGGGCTCGCATCCAGATCAAAAGAGGTCATTGTGCCCCTCTACTCATCACTCATCAGACCCATCTTAGAGTACAACGCCCCATTTGGGATGTACCTTACAAGACACCTGCAACAGCTGGAAAGACCACAGAAGTACCTCACTAAGAGGATCACTGGCCTCAAACAGATGCCCTATGCAGCTCGAATGAAAAAACTCCAGCTGTACTCGGTTGCATACCTCCTACTCAGAGATGATCTCTGCCTGACATACAAGGCCATGTCCAACCCAGAATTGATGGATATGGTCCACCTAAAGAAAAACTTATCCCCTCGAGCCACATGCTCTAAGGATCTAAACCTCACCACAACAATAAATAGGACATGCTGGAGTGATAGATTCCTGTCCAAGAGACTTCCCATGCTTTGGAACAAGATTCCAGTCTACATTAGGCAGAGCTCCTCACTAACTCTCTTCAAGAGAACCCTTGAAGAGTGGATGGGAAACAGGAAGTTTACCCCAGGGAATCACTTCAGTGGCTCTGCTGGACAGAGGCACAGGGAACTAATCTAAGGGGGTGGCGAAAGTCAACACATTCTTGCTAGGCTTATAAATGCCTTCATGCAGATAGCCTAGTACCTACCTATGAACCTATTAACCACAATTCTCTCACCATTTCTAGTCTGCTCTCTCTCTCTGCACAGTAGACTCTGGATCCCAAGGCTAGTGACTTTGCTGCTTTCCCTTCTACCTTGTGTCCTAGATACATAGGATATTCAGTCTTCTCCTTAGTATCATGTCAATTACTACTAAACTGCATCCTGTTAGTTTACCTATATCCATCGTAGCAAGCTTTAATTCATGGTTGGTAAGTTGATTGGTTTTATGTCCAGTTTTTGCTCAACAGACTTATCTGGGGTAATCCAAGCTAGGCAACTGTCTGGCCACTAGCGTTTTGATACAGGGCTGTTGTGCTTTATGGCAGGCCCAAAGTGGCCACTAGAGGCATATAAACCTTTCCCATCATTAGCATGGGTCCCTTGAGCAAATTAGTATAGGTCAGATCAGATGCTCACTAGCAAATAAATACTGAAGCCCATTTTTGGTGACATTAGCCAACATGATCAAGCCACTTAAAGCCAGTATTTACACCTTTGAGTGGTGAGACCTAATATGGAGTGCAGTCTGTGATCCATGTCTTCTATCTAGAGCAGTGGTCCCCAACCACTGGGTCATGGATCATTTGGTACCGGGCCACCAGGCACAGAGTGAAACAAAAAAATGAATGTGTTTATGTATGTGTAGCAGTGTGATTCTGTGTCTGTCTGCATGTGTGAGTGAAAGCGTGCATGAACGCAGAATGTATGTGTGTGAAAGAAGAAGAGACTGTGTGTGTATGAGAGAGAGTGAGCACTGAGATCAATCAAGCCATTATTTTACACTCACTAAGTAGCACTTTTGATGTTTAGCAAGTGTAAAAGTCAAGGAAACTGAAAAAATGTGTGTGTGTGTGTGTGTGTGTGTGTGTGTGTGTGTGTGTGTGTGTGTGTGTGTGTGTGTGTGTGTGTGTGGGTGTTTGTGTATGTTTCTGCCTGCATGTGTGAGTGAATGTGTGCATGAAAGCAAGAGAAACCATGTGTGTGTGAGAGATTGAGAGAGAAAGAGTGAGAGTGATCTTGTGTGAGTGAATGCATGCATGAAAGCAAAAGATACTGTGTGTGTGTGTGTGTGTGTGTGTGTGTGTGTGTGTGTGTGTGTGTGTGTGTGTGTGTGTCTGTGTAAGAGAGAGAGAGAGTGAAGAGTGAGAGTTAACCCTGGCAGTAGCAGCAGCAGCAATGAGGATTGTGTACCTCTTGACCATATCACTCAATCTCTCGCACAATAAATCTGGACAGAGCCACAAATAATAGGGGCATATTTTAAATATTACTCTTATAAACATAGAAAGTCAATAGTGTTGCCATTAGGTTTATGTACCTCTCAATCATAGTTGATCAATGTTATGCTGTTAAGCAGAATGTACACTTTTTTTGTTTGGTAATTATTGCTAATTGTCTTTTTATTGTACTTTGGAGCTTTTCTCCGTGGGTCTTGGCTGAAAATGGACTTCCTCAGTAAACAAATGTCAAGTAAACAAATAAATATTATGCACTTTATTATGTTTTATTATGCATATGTGATGCTGGTCCATGGAAAATTGTCTTACATGAAACCGGTCCTTGGTGCAAAAAAGGTTGGAGACTGCTGATCTAGAGGATACTGTGTACTCCCGCTGATGCCACTCCTCCCCTTGATAGGTGCCACTGGACTCTTTACTGTTGCTTACAATTCCATTTCATTTTTGGATGAATTTCAGATGGAAACCCTCAACATGGTTTTGGTAGGTGGAAAGAACCTTATAGAGCACAACTTAAATAGTACCTAAGTTGGTTCATGTTAAAACATAAACATTTCTGAAACAATGGACACCATACAATTCAGATGCCTTCCTGCCACTCTGATCTTCCTGTTTCACTTCCCAAAAGCCGAATATTTAACTAAGAAGTGATTACTAAAAAGCATTTGCTTACAGGATTGAATGAATGTTACATACTCACAGATGACAGCTTTTTTGGTCATATCCTCTACAATGTCATTATTAATGCTTCAGATGCATTATTTGCATAAGACACCAAATGACACAGACTAAAATACTTTATTCAGTTTGCATCAACGTACACTGATTCAGATGATCAAATGTCACAAAATATTTTGTCGATTTTATCCACAACATACCTGATCATGTTTCTTGAAATCTACCAGTTCTGGAGAAGAAAAAACACTGCACAGACTGCAGAAGTGGTGGGATATATTGCCCTGAAGAGGAAGCAATGCAAATGTTCAAAGATGCAGGCTTACAAGTGGGAGACAAATAAGAAAAGAGGACATAAAAGATATAAATGGTAAACTACAAATATATGTAGCTTGTGTAGTAATTACTTTAACAAATAAACTACACATGCATTCTTTGCATCAGCATTCTGGTTGTTAAAAGCAAGCAGTCTGCATTCTTTGTATCTGCATTCTGGTTGCTAAAAACAAGTGAGACTGCATTACATGCACTGCAAACATTAAACAGGGTTAAACAGATTTCAAACAGTGCAGTACCCTGATACGTTTCTTGGAGATATACCATTACGGTTGTGAATGAGTATGTTTTGACAAAATGACTGATTGAAAAGGAAAAGGGTATTGTTGAAATGGACAAATCTTTTGTACTTATCATTAAAAAACAAACTTTAAAATATTAAAGTGGAAAGTCTGGCCACGTAGAAGATTAAGGCAATGAGCCATTCAGGAGCTGGTTTCCATAGTCATTTAGCCAGTCATTACACCTAAGTCACCCCTGAAAAGAGATATTTATATCCAGTTAAGAAAAAAAGTTAATGCCAAAAGGCATAGCTGTAGGTAAAAAATGAATGTATTTCGGCTTTTCCTGGTTAGGGGTCGCCACAGCAGAACTCCGGTCTGCTAATGATAGGCAGCGGATTTTTTTACGGTGCTGAGTTGCCAGCCCGACGCCCAACCTTCAAAGAAGCCACACCCATTCACACACGCACCTACCTGCATGTCTTTAAATGTCACTCAACTGCGGGGAGGACATGCAGAAAGACATAGCTGTAGATACAATACTAAAAAGAAAATAAACTAGATTTATGGAGTTCTAGCTTCTAACTCTATTTGCTCGTGTATTATTTTCTCTTTTCCTTCTTGCAACAACTGGAATGTCTAATATTGCACTGATATTTTCAGTCAGAACAGACTGAAACTTATTTTATACCTTTGAAAGCTGTACAAAAAATCATACACAAATAATGCGTATCCCAATCTCCCCATTTCTGTTCTGAATACAAGGATCTCTCTAAGCTTAAACAAATTGTTTCGTATTTCTTTTTGTCAGCAATGGTTTTAGTCCTTAATGACTTAGAAGTGAGTCAGCAAACCTAGTTTTGGAATTATCGTCTCTGCAGTCTGTAAGAGATTTGACCCAGACATGACTTTTCCAAAGCATTTAGTAAGTCAGGTTATGTTAAGTGCGTGTCTTATGACTGTACTGAACCTTTGATTTTACACCTACAAAAACATCTACTTTCCTAACCCATTTTTAAAAATTTACATATGCATACTGGCTGCAACATTTTAGTACAGCACTGGTTTATTTTCAAAAGAGTACTTCATTAGCTAAAAGTTCACCATGCAACTACTCTACGTTAGACTGGGTTTATTTATATGGAACACAGTAGCTAACATATATAGGTACTTAAACCTAGAATTATAGTGGCTGAGATGTATTTAAGAAATTGTCTGTAAAATGTATAGAAAGTACGTATCTATTTAAAAAATGTACCCAAGGCTACCAGCAGAAACTGCAAACACAAGAAAATCCTTAGTTGACGTGCTGAGGTCATGACTCTCAACTATTATTGTGAACCATGCAAGTCAATTTATCTTAGGTGTTAGCAGTGCAGGGGGTTGTAACTATGATCACACTGCGCTTACAAATAGATAATGTTTCTCTCTGAAAATTACGTAATGTAATTTCATCTCAGCTGCACATCCCTGTGGGGCTTTAGCAAAAAAAAAAAACATCTGATCTTCTTTTCAAAGCAAGAAAATCAATAACATTAGTGAGTGCTTCGTTTGTGTACCGTACAGTAAATGTACAGCTATGCTTGTAGCTTCAGTGTGGTTAAAATTTAAAAACTTTTCTAAGATCTGCTTAAAAAAACCTCTACACCCAAAGATTGTTGCCACCTGGTAAAGGTAGTAAAGTACAGCAACACTCTGTATTGCACTTAAAGTGAAATATCCTGTATGTAATAAGTGTTGAAAAGTTATTTGCAGATATGATACCCAAATAATTATTTTTTCATTTAGAGAACATCTTATCTAAAGGTATTATATCAAAGCAGAATTTTATGCTTTCTTGCATGAGCTCCAATGAACTCAGTTATTTGTAGATTTTGGTCAGTTTGTCATACATCCACAGGGTGCTTTAAAGAACCATGATACACATAGCTATAAAACAGGATGACAGCTCTGTGAATAACAGCACATTCTTCACGCTAGTATCCCCAGAGATATTATAGTACATAAGTAGGTAAGTTGTTATGCTACAGATTTTTGCTGAACATGCTTGTAAAAGGGAAACTAATTTCTGTAATAATTAAGCCTATTAAATAGAGATAATGAATATATGTATTTTATTGTTAATGGTTTTATTACTCCTAGGTTGTTGATCCCGGCTATATAGAAACTTATGCTTACTTTGGGTCACTTGATGGTACAACAAGTTCACTTATCATGTTATTTATGTAGATGTACGCCTTGTTAATTATAGCTACTGAAAACATATCATGACAATATATCCCCTAGGTACGAGAGCAGCTGTTTATTCTGCTTGTGACAGCCTAGGGTGTAGCCATCTTGATGGCCTATGATTTTCTAATGCTTATAATTCTGCCATATCCATCCTGAGGAAAATATTCTACACCCCCAGTGGGCCTTCTAATGCAGTCTGTGATGAGCTGCATTCTAAATGTATTACCCGTATAACTGCCTATTGTGCTCTAATGATGCTCAAAACTATTCTTCTTTATGTAGACATTTGTATTTTGTACTTATTTTATGTGGGGACTTTAACCCACAGGCCTCATTCTAAACAAATTAATAAAATGCCTGCAGTACAGGATTTTGCTGAATATTTACCACTCTGTGTTCTTATTTCTCTTCAAACCAAAAAATTAAATGCAGTGTATGTCTCCTGGAGACAGAAACTAGAGAACTGCCATTTGCTCCAAGATCTTTTTATCTCAGTGTTTCAGTTTCTAAGCTGAAACTGTAGCTGTATGCATACAATTTGTTTGTTGTCTTCCTATTTATATTTAAAACTGGAACTCTGCTTGGCTCTTACTACGTCCTCAGAGTTTTTGGCATGTGTAGGAATATTCACTACATGCCGAAATTCCCACTCCCAAGATTCTTCAAGAATAAGCTTGGACTATAGACACAGACAGTAGTGAGCAGCCAATAAGTCTAAGGCCAGAAAGAAAGCCATAACCAGATGAAAGTCCAATATATATATATATACACACACATATATATATATATATATATATATATATATATATATATATATATATATATATAAAAATAATAGGTAGATATATGCAAGATTACTATACATGGCATATGTGTGGGGGGTTAGATATGTATGAACTCTTATGCTTTAAGCTTGTACAGTTGCACTTTAAGGCCAGAGGACATTTTTGATGAGTATTGAAGCCACAAATTACAGAACCCATTCACCAGCCTTAAGCCTACCATAAAATATATTATATACATCTGACACTAGTCCTGCACACACACACACACACACACACACACACACACACACACACACACACACACACACACACATATATATATATATATATATATATATATATATATATATATATACATGGATCTAACATCTTTGCACATTTTATTTATTGAACATGCTTTTGTTTCAAGAGAAGGGACCGTATTATTTTTTTACAACAAATTATTGTATATGTAGAAAGATACAACAAATGTAAATATGGGGGATGGTTTTATTTTCCATATTTTGCCCATTTACCAGAAAAAATGCTAGATTTAAACATAAAATTAATTTTGTATTTAGTAAATTGTTGAATAATTTTTGTGCTTGCATTATTATGTTGCAATTTCTGTTTGAAAACTAATTGCATTAATTTCAGAAATGTGAAAGATGACTTATATATATATATATATATATATATATATATATATATATATATATATGCATATTTTTTGCTCCTCATCAGTAGGGAAAGCTCCAATATAGAGTGCTACACCCACCACACCCAGTGGCATATATATATATATATATATATATATATATATATATATATGTATATATATATATAAAGAGAGAGAGAGTTTCACTTCATAATCTCAAATTGCTGAAATATATATATATATATATATATATATATATATATATATATATATATATATATATACTAACTCTGAGATCTCAGTACCTCAGAGAGTGAGAATACTCTGAGATAAAGTAATTTCAGAGTTAATATATATTTCTCTGTAATCACACTTAAATTTTCACTTTTCTAAAGACTGGATTTAGGGTCCTCAAATCCCCCCATATTCCATTTATGTGATGAGGCCCCAGGGTGGGACACACATGTGATGTGGCCAGGGAAAATGGGCAGATGAGTTTGGAGAGGTGGTTCTGCTGGCCCATTGTACATATACATGCTATTGTGTCACTGTTATAGAACATATGTTGGTAGTAATAGTCTACACAATCCCAGAACATGTCCAATAGCATGCATAGATAACCATAATAACACAGTATGTCAGATGTGCAGCACACACATAGCAGGCATACCAATGGCATATATGGAATCATTGGGGCCCTGACAATAGCATGCAGGTGAATAGTCTATAACAGGCCAGCAATGATAGTGTCCACACAGGGAACATGGCTACAAACACATTTCACAAAGTGTGGTACAGTACAATATCTGCCCCACCGATAGGCATGCTGTAGCCATACCTGTTGAGATGTGTGTATGGTTTGTTGTTGCTGATATGGTGGGGGGGTGACAGTGATGTGTATTAAGAACTATGGTAACCTTGCTGCATGACCTGCTGACATCTGTGTCCATCTTTATGTCTTTCAGGCACGATGTCTCATGCACGGCTGCCAGCCTACTCAGCAGTGGAAAATTACATCCTGCTGCATGGACTAATTCATCACTATGCTACCTTGTTTGGCCGGGCTGCCCATGATCAGCAGGAGTGGACCTCCCTGTGGAATGACCTAGTCCACAAGGACAATGATGTGGGACTGCACAACCTAAGTTATGAGCAGGTCTGGCATCATTGTTCTGACCTGCTGCACAATGCCCGTTGGCATGCTGCTGCCCATTGGCATGCCATCCATCCCCCCAACACGTGTGGAGGAGCTCCTGACCAGCCTCATGGCAGCTGCCCGTCCAGCCACACACCAACCGCCAGACACCTTTGTGGAGGGGGGTGCCACCTACACACTTCCCGAGGAGCATGCAGGTAAGGCCACAGGGCACATCCATAGACCACTGTTGCATATACATCCGCATTGGTACAGGTAGATCATGCATATCTGACATGTCATAGATATATTTTTTTGCTGCATAGTAGTGATAAACAGATGTCCATATGTGGTAGTATTATGGAAATGTACTGTTGATGTATTGTAATACTGCACCCACCCTGTAGCACTGCCACAGTTGTGGCCACTAACTTTGCATCTCTCACCCTCTTATGTAGGTCCCTCTGGGATACCATCAAGGCAGCAGCCTGTAGCTGGTGAGTATGGTTTATGTAGATGCTTGCCAATACACCAGGCATGTAATGGCTATGGTATATGCCATGCACACATCTAACACACCTATCCAGAATGCATGCTGTACATGTGCACGTATTGTTACTGTGAAATGCATGGCATCACAGGGGTGACCATGATGGGGTATTGGAAGGGTATGTCAGATACATGCATGATAACTAACATCCTGTCATTGTGGAATGTGTCCACAGGGAGTAACATAATGGTGGGAGACACGGCCTACAGTAGGGACATGTTTGGAACAGCACCCATATACAATGCATCACCAGTGTATATACCTGTAGGACAATGGCAACTGCTGCAGAGATACACTATGGCATAAGGCATTACAGTGGTCCATATTATCATCTGGGACTAAGCTGTAACATGTGATGTTCAGTGCATGTGACACTGCAAAGTGACACATGTGTAGGGCTTCTCATCAATCTGCAAAAAGGCTGA
The DNA here is from genome assembly GCF_019279795.1 of Protopterus annectens. NCBI lineage: Eukaryota > Metazoa > Chordata > Ceratodontiformes > Protopteridae > Protopterus > Protopterus annectens. The sequence continues at coordinate 1,612,309,278 of NC_056737.1, forward strand.
AGGAGGGGGGAGGGGTATCAACATGACACACCAGTGCACTGTAGCAGGATCCTAAGGATGCTAAGAATGGCTGTAACTGCACATACTCAGGTTCAGGACCTGTGGCAGCCATAATCCTACTCCCACAACAATAGTGATGGCAGTGTGTGAACACCAAGGGATGTGCACATGAGTAGACCTTGCAATCATGCAGAATAGGGCGGGCATGTGTAGGGCAGACTGAACATACACTGGCAAATGCAGATGTCCCATGCTGGTATACCCCTGCCAGGAGTAGTGGCTGCTGTAGTACACACAACAAGAGGTGTGACAAACCATCATGATAAGGGTGTGCACACATATGCCCACATGGTGTGTATGCATCATGGTCAGCATCCACACACCTAACACATTCCATAGACACTGCATGTGAAAGTACAGGACAAATGTCACATATCGGGCTCATGTACTGCTAAGATATGCAGTGATGTGGTCCCCTGGCAGATCAAGGATGGGTGCGTCATATCAGTAAGGGTGTGTACACCCCCATAACCATGGTATGCTCTGATGGTTGTCAGTGTAAGAGTATTGGATTGGTCATACATGGTCCACTGATGTTGAGAGCTGTGCATCAGACATCAGGCATTCACAAATTACATCTGTCCACATATCATACCAGGAATGTGTTGCTGGAAAACATAGGGGCTGTGAGCATTAAAGGTGACATAACTGACACAGTAGTACACATTCAGCAATGGGCTGTACACCTGTGAGGTGTGGTGCACAGTACATGGCAGGGTGAAGAACAGGTGCACAGAAATACTGTGTTCATGGGCACAGTGGTATCCAGGGGAAAGGGTTTCACCTAGTGACACAGCACATGCATCATACACATGTATACTATTCCCATGGATTGCCTATAGCTGCACTGCATGCTGTCAGGTACCATATGTTATGCATGATGACAGAGGGGTAATAGGAGGACTGTGTGGACTATCATTGTACAACATCACCTGTATGCGTGTCTGCATCCTGGTGGGTAGTTAGTTTGTCTGTAGGGTCTGTTGAAGTGTAGGGAGGTTGATGCATGTAGGATGCTTGTGTGCATGTGTGTGTGTTTGTGTGGCTGGTCATTTATGTACATGCGTGATTGTGGGGTGTTCATACAGCAGTTCCTCCCTCTGGGATCATGCAGTACATGTACACGGACTGCCACATTACACACCAGGAATACTTGTCATGTGTGTAATCACAGGACAGCTGATAGTATAATATGCTCTGTAGCATGGAACAGGCATCAAGAGGGAAGGTAGACACCAGGTACACCCTTAATATCACATTCAGTAGAGAGGTCACCTACAACCCACGTATGCAGCACTACAGATGCATTGGGGAAGTACTAGTCAACACCAGGGAGTGTATCCAAATATTACAGTTGTCACATGATAGGCTGATTGATCAGCATATCTGGCATGTACTGAGCATTACATACACATGACACACCAGTGCATGATACTATGGATAGAACATAGTAGTCCACACATATAGGGGCCATGCTCATGATGTCTGGACATACACCAAATGACAGCAGTGAGGCCATATAAAACCACTACACACAGGTCAGGCAGGTAATGTAGTAACAGGTCTTGTGTTGTGACTGCTTGTGTAGGCATTTAGATGACTGATATGTTAATGAGTGTTATCAATGTGTGTATGTTGACAAGTATGATGCAGGATGGGGTACCACATGGACATATATGTTGGATTGTCTGTAAAGCCATGGACAGGTAGGTATTACAGAGGTGTGTGTGTTTGCATGTTTGTGTGTGTGTGTGTGTGTGTGTGTGTGTGTGTGTGTGTGTGTGTGTGTGTGTGTGTGTGTGTGTGTGTGTGTGTGTGTGTGTGTGTGTGTGTACTGTTAGGCAATGCTGTACAAGTTTTAAAGTGCATTTATTGTTTCCCCCAACAGGTGGCAAGGTGGGTCAGGGTCCCTCCTAAATGCAATCTGATGGTGTCCATACAGACACTAAAGATGATGATAGTACTGATGAGGCACAGGTGGGGTTGTCAGGGGCCAACAGTGCACCATCATTTGACATCCCCCTTTTAGCCATCCCAAACCTGCATACAGTTTCAGTGCCTATAGATACCCCATTACCAGTGGCCATAGCGGAGGGACAGCTGGCATTTGGTGGCAGTGCACAGAAAAGTGTGGTAACCATGTTTACTGTGTGTGGTCGCAGCAGGCATTGTCAGATGTCTGGCAGACCACCACATAGGCAGATGTCCTAGGGTGCTCATGGTAGGGCCGCTGGACATCATGCTCCTGGCAGAGCCGACATAGCTGGTACCAGCAGATGCAAGTTTCAGGCTGTCATGGTGGCACAGGCATGTATGGAATGTTACATCAGACAGGGCCTGAGGCTGCAGATGGCTGCTATCTCATCTGTAAGCGACAACATCCGTGAACTGTCTGGTGCCATCCATGCTTATACCGAGATCGTGGATAGATGGCATGGTGAGATGATGGCCCTCATCGGCTGTGGTGTGTTCATGCTTAAACATGTGGTGGGTGTGCGGTGCCAGCCTTGTGGATGTAGGCCAGCAACAACAACATATGGCAGTCAATGTGGATATGCTAGGACACCAAGGGGCTCCTGTAGTGGCAGTTCCTGCCCCGGCAGTGCAGGAAGGGGTGCTGTCCACACCACACCACAGCAGGCCATGTGCATGTGGTCCTGGCCAGTCCCAGGAGGGGCCTAGTACCAGTGGACATTTGTCATAAGCAGGTGAGAGTAGCACATTGAGGCCTGTACCTGGATGTGCCCATGGAACCCCTAGCAGGCACAGTCCACATGTCCATGGCCAGAGGCAGTGAACTGCACACCCTGCCAGGTATGGTCTGCAGCTGTCCATAAACACAACTGTGTAGGGCAGCCACATGGCAGAACTGTGTGCATGCATACCCACACATTATACAAACACACCTAGGGAAACCCCATACCTACACACACCACAGCACCATGCCCAGCTCACCGCAGTACACCCCTTACCCACACACATGGTGTCAAATATATGGCCCACCCTCTGCCTCTGGCAAACCAACATCACATCCTGTGCATATGATGATACCTGTGCCACATCCCTGTCATCCATATCATCAATGCAGGGACAGGCTAATATGGCTCTGATGCACATGGTGACTGTACTACAGTGTACAACAGTACTGCAGTGTAACTTGTTGTAAGGAGGAAAGTGTAATGCATATATGGCAAGTAGTGTAGCCATCCAGCAATGATGCATTATAGCTGTTAGTAACATGTGTTGATTGCGGTCGCTATAATGTTATCCATTTGTGTTGCAGGTGTACATGTGTCAGCATGAGGATGGTCTGCAGTCATATTCCACAACAGGGTATGTCACTGTGGTGACACCATGGCTGTGACATATCTGGGGTACCGTTGAACATATGTCGCAGGTTACAAAAATGGTTATTGCAAGTGCCACATGGACAGGTGAAACGCTGAGGCGTGTATACCCTGCAACCTGATGTAGACCCATCCACATACACGCACACTGTTACTTAGCAACACTGGGACCACACCCCAACCTAGCTATGTAGTGATACTGAAGTGTGTGGCTTACATTGCACACACCACACAGCGTTTAGGTGAGGTGTGTCCCAGGTTACATGTTACATACAGAACATCCCCAGACATGTACAGTATGCTAATGGGTGATGTAATGGGTGTATATGGACAATACGTAGTGTGACATACCTTCATATACACATTAACAGACACATAGGCAGACACACATCCGAGATACCAGGGCCTATCGCTACTAACTTGACCGTGTGTCCAATGTGTTACAGGTAGGCTGCACATGCATAACTGGCCTGGATTATGGTATCAGTTACCTGTATGGTTGATGGTGACAGTGGTAACAATAATGTGGTACATGGGACATATCCCGTGTGTACCTTGGTGTAATGACAGTGTACACAGCATCCACATCCTTCAGTGGATATTGTACTCCCTGAAATCCATGATGACAGTCTGCTACACCCACCATCACACATTGGCCGCGACTGCAATACAACCCATAGTATACCCCAACAGTGGTACTATAGGGATATGCATCTAATGCACATGCCACATGCGTAGTAGGGTGTTTCATTGTCATGCCTCACCTATGGGCAGCAACAACACTATCTGTACTACTGTGTGGCAATGGATATTGTAATAGGAGTATGTGGCCTTGGAATGCGGTACCCTACAGATATACGGACATGCACAACTACACACACACATGCCAGAAAACAATGGGTATCCCATGCCTATCAACCCATTTGTACAACACAGTTGTGCTGGTAATGCAAGGCTTGTGTAGCCGGTATAGGGAGGAGCTTAACAGGGTACATGTAATGTCCCATACTGCAGCAGCCACAACTGACTATGGCAACGGGTGTTGCACTGGTTGTTAAGGCCCTCATGGAATTCCCAAGTACAGGTGTGCTAACACAAAGACACTGCTATATGCAGTCATGCACATGTACACATGTGTCAGTACAGGGGTGCATCGCTACAGGTGATCATAGCTGTGTATCTATCTATTGTCCAAGGAGAGATGGGTTGTGTAGGGGTTGTGTGTACAGAGGTATCCTGCCACCTGTCAGGTGGCAGCAGGCAATCTATCGACAGACACTACTCTGGTGAGCCTCAGGGTGAGAATGACATGCATCAGCCAATCCTGAGGTGCCTCCTGCACATGGCCACTGAGGTGATCAAGTTGACATATATGAAACATGCATTACAACACATGGTTAGTGTCTGTGATGGAGACCTGTACTGAAGCATGTTCTGTTGACTGTGGTAGTGTAGTGGAGGTACCCATGACATGTGGTGGATAGAGGGTGACATCTCCTATATGTGCCAGTTCTTACACAGCTAGGAAGATATGTCAGTGTCTATCAAGCTTAGGTTGCCTGTACATATCCCAGCAAGATACCTGCCATCTGCACATCTGTACAGGGACTGACAGTCATCAGCTTGGCAAGTAGCTATGCAGTAGGATGAGTGTGTTGACAGACAGACTTTGACAACAATATGTATGCCATAACTACATGTCAGAAGCCCTCACTAACATGTGCTATACAGACAGTAGTCTACAGTTACATTCCACATTTATTTATTTACATTTGTTGACCGGGAGTGCTTGACTGGACATAGGTCCATTTTCAGCGGAGGCCCGGGGAGAAAAGCTCCACAGTTAAAATAAACAGACAGTCGTTACATTGGATTACATAGCGATTACCAATTTGATTAACATAGCAATTAATTACAAACATATTTACAGATGATGAACATAGTACATCAGTAGACAACTAGAATCTTTATCTGCGAAGTACATAACAGACATTAACAAATGTTACAATAAGAAGTTCCTGCTGTATAAGTACTAGGCTTATGAGCATCTGAGCTTGCTATAATCAAGGTAGTTAGTGGGGTGGAAAGAAATCATGTCGGATCATTACCCAGTAAGGGGTATATACAGTGACACAGGTCAGACACCAGGGATACAACAGGGAGGTCTCAGTGTCCAGCTATGCCTGCAGGTCTGCCTGTTGTCAGTACTACATTTAGCACTCTGCTCTTGCCTGGGTAAGCACTGTCAACAGTAGTACTGCCATGATACACTACATGCCAGTGTGACAGCACGTACCCTGGACTACTACCACTGTATTTAACACATTCACATGGATAACAGGGCAGTACAGGCCTCATATACATCTGTGTCCCACACATGACACTCACACCCCTTGCTACTGTAATGATAGCACATAGGCACGTGCATTGTACATGGCATTACATACACATATTACAGATGTCATTACCCTGCTATGTTATCAGACTGGGTGGTGTGACCTGGTTACCAGGGCTAAGCCATGCTTAGCAGGTATCAACATTGCTCCAATATAACAGCTAAGCTGCTTTGCGTGCTGGTAACCAAAGCCTACACTGTGTAAGTGCCCGTACATTTACCCGTAACTTAGTACCACTTAGCTTCATGCAAACCTGTGCAAATGTGCTTAAAGCTGATCAAAACTGCCTTAACCACTCTGTATCTGATAGCCCTTGTTCTGCCCAGCAACAAAATTAACAGCCCTTGCAGGTCTTGAACCTAGGACCCTGTACAACACTTAACCACTACACCATGCCCACTTTGAAGACAGATGTAGTTTTACCAATATAGCTATCAATACACATATTGAGAAGTATTGAACAATTGCTTTTACTAACAAAATTGTGTAGTCTTTGTTATTAATATGACTGATGCATCACATATGTTGCTTTATCATAATGTACACATAGCCGATACATAAGGTGAGATACATCTGGGAGGGTATACACAACCATGATGTTTACACATGACATGAATATGGTTATGTACATATAATAGGTCGATATATGTCTACATGTACATACACATGTATACACATACATATGTCTGTATACACATCTGTATAGTGCAATATCTATATATATATATATATATATATATATATATATATATATATATATATATATATATATACATGGCCATGTGTACATCTCTTCGTATGAACAGATATATATATATATATATATATATATATATATATATATATATATATATATATATATGTATATATAGTTATATGTATATATAGCTATATATGTATGCACATCCTATGTGTACAGATATGCCTAGTTATGTTGGTAAATATGTATATATCTATAACTATATGTGCATACATATCTATACTGATATACCTACTACTGTCAATATATATGTAGATATCCATATGTATATGTGCATATGTATCTCTATCTGTATATGTGTAGACACATATTGCTCTGTATAGGTATATATCTGAGTGTTTATATGTATATATATATATATATATATATATATATATATATATATATACATATGTGTGTGTACGGGTCTACGACTAATGACCGAAACGACGATTCCCCGACAGGATATTCACCGACGCGAGATGACCGACAGGTAAGTTTACCGACAGGGTTATTTGCCGACAGCGGAAAGACCGACAAGGAATGCGATCGCGACCCGTAAGTGTGCGATGGTGACGGAGTTAGGAGCGGTCAGGTAAGTGCTCGAGATTGTGGGATGTCGGGTTAGGCTGTGGGAAAGGTGAGTGTGTGTTTGTGTCGGAGGTATGGTTCGGGTAAGGTAAGTGTGTGTTAGTGAGGGACTGTAGTTTAGGGACGGGTTAAGTGAGTTAGGGTTAGGGTGCAGGTAGGTGATGTGTGCGTTAGTGTCGGAGCTTGGGCTAGGGGTGGGTTAAGTGAGTTAGGTTAGGGTGCAGGTAGGTGATGTGTGCTAGTGTCGGAGCTTGGGCTGGGGTGGGTTAAGTGAGTTAGGGTTAGGGTGCAGGTAGGTGATGTGTGCGTTAGTGTCGGAGCTTGGGCTAGGGGTGGGTTAAGTGAGTTAGGGTTAGGGTGCAGGTAGGTGAAGTGTGCGATAGTGTCGGACCTTAGGGTTAGGGTTTGGGTCAGGGCTAGTGTGTATGCTATGTAGTGTAGTGTGTTGTTTACTTTCCGTGTGTCGGTGTAATGATGTTCGGTGTTTTGCGTTGTCGGGTTTGTGTGGTGTCGGTTATTTGGCGTCGGTGAGTTTTGTGTCGGGGAATCGTCGTGTCGGTGTTTAGTAGTAGACCCGTGTGTACATATACATATCCATCTATGTATGTCGATATTTATATGTGTATATATTTATACAGATATATGGATAATTATATATACATAAATGTTCACCATATGTCCTTAACATGGAGTGGAGCCCTACCTCAGCCCCATTAGTCCCAACCTTTTAGTGCAAGGGGATGTCAGGTATGTATTACAGGTATATTTGTAGACTATTGCTACTACTATAATAGGGATTGTCTTCACAGACATGGTGTGTGTGGGAGGTCACATCTGCTTTTAACAAGTGTGCCATTGGCTACTGACAGACATCCTAAGGACATCATAGTACAATACCACTGCTAGCACAGTAATGCTCCTGTGGACTACAGCAGAGATATGGCCAATATATGTAGACAGTCTGACACACTCTGGACAGTCCAGAGATATACACAGAAACTCTTAGTGCAAGACATGTGGACCAAGCCTGACAATGTGGATATTAACAGCCATGTAGATGGGTATATCACATAACTACTGGTATACATTTTCCCCCATAGGTTATGCATTCACAAACCCCTGTCTGTCCTGACACACAATAACCGCTGGTACAGAGGTACCATGGCCACATACTACCCACTAGTTAGTGACATACATCTGTACAGCATCCTGCTGCTTTGTCTGACATACATGACTGTTATTGTGGCCCAGCAGCAGTACATCTTGCAAGTATCTGGACATGACATCTCACTGGGTAAGTACACTAAGCTGCTAGGCATGTGACAAAGCACTGTGCAGGCTACAGGCAGACTGGCTCAACACTGGCCTACATTTCCTATGGGGGAATAGACACATACCTGCATATATAGCATATATAGCAGGCTCTACAGGCATGTCACAGTACAGAGTAACAGACACCTGTGTGAAAGTGCATAACCACAACCAATGTGAACACAGCCACATATGGTAAACTAGCGTAATATTACAGTATATGGACTATTTGTTCCACACCATCCTCATATGTGGCACTCACACACTTACCCTACAAATACTGGGCCGCTACACAGTGTGGTCCAATGCCTGTCTGTGGTATGGGACATGTGTGTGTTTGGCCCTACAAACATGTAAGCCTATAGGGTAACATACAGTGGAGCAGCATGTAACATCAGATAGAACAGGACCAAGAGCAATGACATCTACCACAGTCTGTATACAGGCCAAGGTACATATTAACAATACACACATTGTCAACAATCACCATAAGCACACAGACCTCAGTACTGTACACACAACCACAGAATGTCCAGGTTATGTCATCAAATATAACCCCTACTATACATAACATGTGTAACAGTCTATCTCACTGGCCTGTTATTAGATATGATGTCAATAAATATGGTGTACAGCACATATGCACATCTTACTGCATGACATATGTACAAAGGTTGACAGAGTTGTGGCTGGAGGCACAAACACAGGGCCAATATTGACATGTTGATGTGATAACCTCATACATTTACTGTTGTAACAGGGCTTGTTGCAACTTATGTCCTATGAGGGATATGTAGTCAGTAACTCTCAAGGCTGTCACCATCTACTGACTGCAATACTCACACTAACTTCTGCAGTTCACAGATAGGTGCTCTGTGGGTAACTCAAGAAACAAAAGGCATTACACACTTCCCAGTCTGCAGATGACCCTATAGATGGGGGTTTCCTCATAAACATAGCACTGACATGACTGGTATTAAAACATGTAAGACAGCCATATACTCACACATTTTAAACTAACATTACTCCAAATGCAGTATAGCAGCACTTACAGTCTTTAGTCAAGTCAGGCACATCCCCTTCCTGTGTGTTGGCCTGTTTCCACAGTGTATGTTGTTAGAGGTAAATCTCCAATCCATCTGTGATGCTGTTTGCCAAACAACAGATCTAGTTCCTGCTCATAGTTAATGAAAAGACCCAACACAACATGATGTTCCTAGATATTGGAGTGTGTTTTCATGCAATTGACTATGGGAATGTTACCATAGCTGTTCCGCATGCAATCAGCTAGAGGAGGGCTGCAATTTGTGCAGAGGCCATCAGATGATCATGAGCACCACTTACAATATACATGCTGCTGCCTAAGGAAAGCAGGTATAAGTCTCCACATCCACCAGAGAGGGAGTGAGAGAGGCAGACAGAGGCAAAGATAAGTCAGGGAGGAGTGGGAGAGTAAAACTTAAGCATGTTTGTGTCACACACCTACCACTACAGGGTATCAACACCCTGACTGACTATGTATTGCTATCACATGTTGATGCAGTTATTGGATGTGCCACATAGGTTACATAATGAAGAGCCCTCCAAACATATATGTGATGGTGAGTGACATCTGCAACAATGATATGGTAGCTATATGGTAGATGTAGTACACATGCCTGTCCGCATGAACAGGTGTCAGCGTCAACACAACCACACTCTCACAAGGACCCACACACATTGACACACTTGGCAGGGTCAGGAATACAACTCATCACTAGTTAGACACAGTACTGTGCAGGTATCACATGCACCACAGGGGTTATACAGAGGTTATATGGGCAAAGGGTATGTGGAGGTGTCTAACATCAGACAGCATACTTCAATATGTCAATGGGGGTTGTAGTGAGTTTGAATGTTTTCATAGGCATCATACACCATACACACAGACACAGGGTGCCAGTACTGACATGCATGGGTGCATTGCTTCATGGGTGTGTAGTGGCTGACTGAGCCAGATGGCTATACAAGGCTAGGGGATGGGTATACCTTGGCATCAGGCCACACAACAATGGTCTACAGTGTGGCTCAGGGGTGTAGTGTCTGGATTTTCCCACACATGTGGGTATTGTATTCACCATCCAATCACCTGGGTTACTATTGCATGTGGTCATTGCTGTGCATTGTTTGCCATGTATGTGTTCCTTAGTCCATGACATGTATGGTGTCTGGGATGTGAACACCTCCCACATGCATGTACAGTGACATGTAGAACTGTACCTAGGGATTCTGGACCATGTTGTGTACACAGATTGTTATTATCAGATGTGCCAGTCCTGGCCTCATGTGGCGGGAACTGTTAATGGACAGCAGGTTGACCCTGCACCTACATTGATACCATGATACAGGTATTCCCTGGTGTCAGTGGCATCTGTCCATACAGGGCATGTGTTTTAGGCATGGTATGTCCTTTGTGGGTCACATTTGATGGCACCACAGGTGTTGCAGGTGTCCCGTGGGGAACATAGGGAAGGTACACTGTCTGCATGTACGTACCTATTGTACTGATGTACAGGGTGCCATGCCCTCTGTAGCCCACTGCAATCACACCATGGTTACTATCAGTGGGCAATATGCAGGGTACTACCAACATAGCAGTTGTGACCTAGGCAAGTGTGTGTGTGTGTGTGTGTGTGTGTGTGTGTGTGTGTGTGTGTGTGTGTGTGTGTGTGTGTGTGTGTGTGTGTGTGTATGAGACATGGGTTGAGAGTGTTCTCTGGGTAATACATGGGTTGCTAACTTTGTTCACCTGGGCTTGATGTCAAATGTAGGGGTATGGATTTGCACCCCAGCCTCTTGGCTATTTCACATCTATTATCCCTGTACGGTGGACATTGTGAGATATACTAGAACCAGCATATAAGAAATTTGCAAAACCCACTCAACAATGAGTCCAGGTGTTACACAATCACAGCCACCTCCACACAGGATATGAATGACAAATACAGACACACACACACACACATAAACACACACACACACACACACACACACACACACACACACACACACACACACACACACACACACACACACACACACACACACACACCTGCCATGTCTGGGATATGAACTCCTACCTAACTAGTTTATTACAGTACAGCACTACTCAGTTATAGGACATGCCACAGAGATTATTGGAGTACTCCTTTCTCAAAGTTGAATTTCACAGTGAATAACATCAGCAGGCTTGCCAAATTAGGGCATTTGAATTGTAGTGAGTGTGACTAGCCTAAAAAGCACTGCTCCCTACACAGACATAGAAACACACACACACAAATCCAAAACTGCCATGTGGGGAATAGAATCCCTACCAGAGATCTATATCACACTACAGCATTACGCTGTTATAGGATGCACCACAGAGAATACTGGAGTACTTCTTCCCCAAAGGTGTATTTCACAGTGAATGACATCAGCAGGATTGCCAAAGTAGGGCATTTGAATTGTAGTGAGTGCGACTAGCATAAAAAGCATTGCTCCCTACACAGACATAGAAACACACACAGAAATATCCACACCTGCCATGTGTGGGAATAGAACCCCTACCAGTGTTCTATATCACACTACAGCATTATGCTATTATAGGACACGCCAAAGAGATTACTGGAATATTTCTTCCCCAAACCTGTATTTCATAGTGAATGACATCAGCAGGATTGCCAAAGTAGGGCATTTGAATTGAATTGAGTGTGACTAGCCTAAACAACATTGCTCCCTACACAGACACCGAAACACAAACATCCACATGTGCCATGTGTGGTAATGGAATCCCTGCCAGAGTTCTATATCACACTACAGCATTACGCTGTTATAGGACACACCACGGAGATTATTGGACTACACCTTTCCCAAAGGTGTATTTCACAGTGAATGACATCAGCAGGATTGCCAAAGTTGGGCATTTGAATTGTAGTGAGCATGAGTAGCCTAAAAAGCATTGCTCTCAACATAGACAGAGACACACACACACATTCACATGCACACACACAGTTGCCATGTCTGGGATTAGATCTCTTACCTAACTCTTACCTAACTAATTTATTACACTACAGCAGGACACAGTTATGGGATGCGCCACAGAGGTGACTGGGCTACACTTTTGCCAAAGGTGTTTTCCACAGTGAATGACATCAGCAGGCTTGCCAAAGTAGGACATTTGATTTGTTGTGAGCATGAGTAGCCTAAAAAGCATTGTTCTCTACACAGACAGAGACACACACACACACACACACAGTTGCCATGTCTGGGATTAGAACTCCCTACCTAACTAGTTTATCATACTAACACAGTATGCAGTTACGGGAAGCACTACAGGGATTAGTGGGTTCCACTTTTCCCAAAGGTGTATTTCACAATGAATTACATCAGCAGCCTTGCCAAAGTACGGCATTTGAATTGTAGTGAGTGTGAGTAGCCTAAAAAGCATTGCTCTCTACACAGACAGGGATATACATGCACATGTGCCCACACACACAGTTACCATGCTTGGAATTAGAGCTCCTACCTTACTAGTTTATCACACTACAGCAGTGTGCAGTTATATGATGCACCATGGAGATTACTGGGCTACACCTTTCCCAAAGGTGTATTTCACAGTGAATGACATCAGTAGCCTTGCCAATGTAGGATATTTGAATTGTAGTGAGTGTGACTAGCCTAAAAAGCATTGCTCTCTATACAGACAGGGGCACATACACAGTTACCATGTCTGGGATTAGAACTCCTACCTAACTAGTTTTTCACACTACAGCAGTACACAGTTATAGGACTTGCCATGGAGACTACTGGGCTACATCTTTCCCAAAGGTGTATTTCACAGTGAATGACATCAGCAGCCTTGCCAAAATAGGGCATTTGAACTGTAGTGAGTGTGACTAGCCCAAACAGCACTGCTCTTTACACAGACACAAGCACACGCACAGTTGCCATGTCTGGGATTAGAACTCCTACCTAACTAGTTTAACACACTACAGCAGTACAGAGTAATAGGATATACCATGGAGATTACTGGGCTACATCTTTCCCAAAAGTGTATGTCACAGTGAATGACATCAGCAGCCTTGCCAAAGTAGGCCATTTGAATTGTAGTGAGTGTGACTAGCCTAAAATGCATTGCTCTCTACACAGACATAGACACACACACACACACACACACACACACACACAGTTGCCATGTCTGGGATTAGAATTCCTACCTAATTAGTTTATCACACTACAGCAGTATGCAGTTATAGGACATGCCATGGAGATTATTGGGTTATACCTTTTGCAAAGGTGTAATTCAAAGTGGATGACTTCAGCAGGCTTGTCATAGTAGGGCTATGGGGAGGGCAGTGTGTGTGCATGGGCCATAACCCATTCATCTAGAGGTTGACACACCACATGCGGGCACATGCAGGGTTATATTCTACAGGTACGTGTATACAGCTGTTAGATGACTACTTCCTTGTACAGTCATGTTGCACAGCTAGCACTTGCACCACATAGTCTGTAATGCTGACAGATACCAGTGACTAATGTCTACAGTGAGTGACATTTACACCTCATGTGGTTGTGGCCATTCGGCTGTGTGCTGCATGGGACAGGCCTCATAATGGATGGCTCCTTGTCACAATCACTCTCTTCCACACATCTATGTATGTCTAATTTTGACTTATTATAGTGTGTTGTCCTTGGATATATGTCTGTATTCCTATCCACTGTGTGTGCAAAGCATGACTGGTGCATACTGAGAAGTGTATGCACTAACATCTACAACTACCAGATATGTATAGTCCACTGTTTTTTGCAGACATGGGCTTCATTTGTTTAAGTGTGTGAGCATGCCCATTATGCCCTTCTGTATTGAATGTGTGGATCGATTCCAAGTAGTTTGTACGCCAGTGCAGACCTTTGTGTTGTACACCTACAGGTAGCAAACTGTTTCTTCAGGGTATCCGTCGATCATTTGGCAATATGAAGACAAACTGTGCAGGGGATAGTGTGTACTGTAGGTGATTGTGTCTATGCTGCTTCCATTGCATGGTGCTGCTGTTAGCAGAGATATTCAGATATGTGTACTGTTATACACTGTGATGTTTTCTGTCCTCATGTACTGTCAGGTGGACATTCTTGCTCACAGTGATGTCTTGGGTGCTAGGGTGCTTGCAGCTGTCTCCGGTATTGTGTGCAGACACCTACATATTCATGGTAAGTTATGCCATTCTGGAGGGGATGCTGCAGATACTTGCTGCCGGGTCTGTGTATCCAGTTCAGCACCTTGGTACAGTGCTGACAGAGGATCTCATACATGTAGATCCATTGACATGACAATATGGCCTTGTCTTGCTGTGGCAATACCTCACAGCTGTACAGATTCACACAGGTTACCCAGTGGCAGGGGCCATGAGTCAGGACATTACCCCTATTGTGGTGTATGGGCAGGTATGTAGCCTTTGGCAGAGGCCTGTGGGCCATTAGGTGTTGCTGCAGGCTAGATGTGGCAGGCTGTTGCATTCTGTGAGTCCTATAGTCTCAGATGGCCATACAGTATATTCCCCTGGGTTGACAGGGTAGGTGTGCTAGGTGTTCATGCCAATACCTTCTATCAGTCTTGATCAGGTGGTGTGGATGCTGGCAGGGTGCTACCTATGGCTAGGGACACATCTGCATGGGACACCTGCACTGCATGTTGCATTCCTTCGCTATTGCCATATACAGGTGGGTTCATATTGTACCCATTCCCCACAGCAAGGATACAACCAGAGAGGTACCTATGGGTGGTGTTTGCATGAGCTGGGTGCATGTGTGCTATGGACACTACTTACATCTGACACTGTTAGAAAAATATGTATTAATGTATATGTTTAGTGCCTATTAGAAGCTAAAAGGGTTAACACATTTCAGTCTATTTTATGTACAGCTTAATTCTGTATGAAATTACAAGATGCTTTTTAAATTGCAGTATGCTTTCTGAAACTGCATGATGCTCTCTGACCTAGTATTTGCTAGCACAGCAAAATTCATGTTTATGCCTTTTGGAAATTTACTGAGAAGTAGGTGATTATCTGCTAGGTCAGGAAAATAATGAATAGAACAATACTGTTTTTTATAATGTTACTGAACTTGAACAATCAGCTCTGTTCATGTTATGAGAACATGCACAGCTTCAGAAAAGATAGATACAGTTGAACAAAGACTGCTTGAAGAAATGAACTATAATTTGTACTTGCTTTGTGCTCGAATTAGCCATAGTACCTTGAATGGTAATTGCATAGTGAGAAGTTGTATCTGACCGGTGGTCATCAAGGCCATGTTGTTTTTCTTAGGAAGTTGTTTTTGTAAACTTGATATGCCAGCAAAAAATCATGGACAAACAGCTGCTATAAAATAATATTGAAAGAACTTGTGATTTATTACGTCAGCTTAGTAGGCAATGTCTTGTAAAAAATGTATAAAAATGGCTTCACTTCCTGATTCTAGTTAGACAAACTCTGTATTAGCACGTTTTTGTCTCCTTGCTGCAAGATTAAAGTGCCTTAACCTGAACCTGCCATGTGTTGATCTTTTTGAAGTTGTTTTTCCTTTGACAGATTGGTCCTTTGGGCCGGAAACTCTCACTTCGCCTCAGGTCAGATGGGCCAGGTGGCATGAAACCATACGGGGAAGAGACTACATCAGTTCTTCTGCTCTGAAAGACCTCCGACTGAATTGTCGTTCAAAAGAGGCCAGCCACTTTTCTGATCTGCGACTGGAGGACGAGTTAACCGTTTTCCATCGAACCTGGTGATCAAGCACGGAGGCTCAGGTAAGGTGAAATTTACCTTTTTTCTGTTTTAGATCAGGGACTTAATTTGTATCATCTGTCAGGAAATTTGTTTTATACAAGTCAGGGACAGAAAAATTGCAGTCTTGTCATAAATCAAGAAAACAGAATAGATAAGACAGTTATTCTAAATAAACTGTGAAAAAAAAAAATCGTGGTACCACGTGAAAATAAGAAGGGTTACTTAACATTTTTTAACAGTCAGAACAATATGGAAAATAAGTGCACAAAAAGTTCCCAAAATCCACCGTTAACTGAAGATGCAAAATATATGCAATTACAGCGTGCCAACAATGTTAGATACTATACAAAATGGGTTAATAAATATGAATTTGATGGCAAATTAGAAAAAGCCTCGCTTATTAAACTTGTCAAACAGCTTAAAACTGACGCAAAAGGTCAGGTAAAAAAGCAACGTCAATTAGGCATTCCTCAGGCACACAGGTGGATTAAGGAAGCAAACCGTAGGGAACAAAAAAGTAATAATTCAAAAGCTATGTTTCTAGATAAAGAAGACAATAATTTGGTAATAGCATCAGCCCCTCCGCCCCCTCCGCTTCCCACATCAGAATATGAAGCGAGTGGATAAGCTGGTCCACCTCCGCTATACCTGGCTGTCTCCGCGAAGCCAAGACCGTATGTCAGAGATCCCATCGAGACTAGGTGTCTAACACATAACTTAAGAGGGGATACTAAGTTATATCAAATAAACAAAAATTCACGAGCTATGAGTGAAGAAGAGATATGTCCACTCATAGAAGTACCAAATCCTCAGGCAGGACAGGAAGGGCAGGACCCGACTCTCCTAGTATATAGACCGTGGACACTGGAAGACATCCGGAAGGCCACAGAGGGAATTCCTCATCCAGAAGTTAATTTTAGAAAATTCTTAAAAGACTTACAGGGCATGAGGTTAAGTTATCATTTAAATGAAAAAAAAAAGTAAAATAAGTAGTTAGACAAATCGTAGGTCCAGATTGGCACATGATCAGTGGCAACTGGAATCCCCGTGATGCAGAACACAAGCCACTTCCACATAGAAACGCAGAACTGGATAACAGAGTAAAAGGTCTAACAGACCAAATCTCTGAGAAATGAAAGCCTAGGGCAGACTGGACTTGCATTAATCAATGCATCCAACAGAAAGGTGAAACAGTTGACAGATATTATGCTAGATTATTAGAATGTTTTAATAACCATTGTGGAATGCAGGTGCCTGAAGACCAAACACATGATTCCCCATATGAGCAGCAGCTAAAGAATGCATTTTTGAAAGGCAGTATTTTGCCTATAAGCAGCTTTATTACAAAGCACATGGTAGACCATCGTACAAGTAGATTACAGTCACTACTTGAATATGCTAGACATGCCAAAAGGCATTTTAACAGTAAAAAGAAAAAATAAAGCCCAAGTATTTTCTGTAGAAAATAGAGCAGAAGTTTATGTAGTGCAGTCCGGGAAAAAGGGCAAAAAAAAAATGCCCAGGGAAACAATCTAATAAACGATCAGAAAAGTTTGAAGAGAGAAAGAAAAGGGGTGAATGTTTTAAATGCGGAAAAAAGGGACATTTAGCAAGGGATTGCAAACAAAACAAAAATGTAGCCATGAAAAATAAGAAGGGTGAGTACTGACTACATGATAGTCAAGAATCACTAGAAGGGAGTAACCAAGAAAAGACAAATGCAAATGTGATAGAGGGAGTAGAGGATGTAATAAAAAAAATAGAGGAAGTGCAAGAAATCGCAGATGGTGAAGAAAGTAAAATTTTAGACTTAGCATTATTGAGCCTAGAGCTCTATTTAGCAGACACAAAACCGGAAGTTACACTTCTGGTAGAGGGGAGGGAAGTTAAATTCCTGTGTGACTCAGGGGCTTCACGGACCCTGATACATCCTTCCAAACTACCAGAAAATTCAGAATCATTTGATTACATATTAGTGAAAGCAGCTAATGGACAGCTGTATCGGGAGCCACTCTCCCATAACATAGCAATAACTGACCCTGTTTCAGGGATGACCCAAAAAAGCAAAATTGTTGTTTCTGCAAAATGCCCAGTAAACCTTTTGGGCAGAAATCTTATGCAAATATCTGGCATAGCAGTAGTTCTGACTACGCAGGGTATGGAAGCACAGCGACAAATGGATACTTTTGTGGTGCGACCGGAGGGCGAAACATTTCATTGGTACAGCCAGGACTTGGTCACGACTGGTCCAGGGGTAGTAACCGAAGAACTGATGAACGTAGCCATCAGTAAGTCCCCCTCCCTTGACACTGATAAACAGCATTTGTTGCACTGTACTCTGTATTATTGTAGCACACCAGAACCTGATAAGGAATATGAGCAAGAACTGTTCAAAAACCATGCAAACAGATTAGTATTATGTAATCTATACTGGGACACAGAAGAAAACAGTGTAGTTAGCTGTTCATTGCCCCAGAAATTCTTTGCACTCTATAAATCTAATCGATTACCACATGTTAGTTTATCTAAGGACAAGAATGTAAAATGGGCAGACCTAGGGAAAAAGTCACAAAGTGAAAAAAACAGACAGAGTTAAAACTGTCGGAACAGGGAGTACAGAAGCAGAGGCTAAATTGGATAACACAGACACACCCAGCTGTACACTTGCAGTCTAGCGAGGACAGCTGATTAGCACTCTTACTAGAAGAGAAAAAGAAATGCCTTATGGAGCATACCAGAAACTCTCTGGTCAACAGGGAAATCAAATGTAGGACTAATTCGTACAGCAGGATCAGTTATTATCACGCCAAAATCAGCATTTAGACCTCAAAAGAGACAGTATCCCTTAAGGAAAGATGCAGAAGTAGGAATCAAACCTATAATAGCAGCTTTACTTAAGGAAGGAGTACTGGTAGAATCTCCCAATTCACCATGTAACACACCCTTATTTCTGTCAGGAAAGCAAATGGAAAATGGCGTATGGTCCAAGATTTACAAGCTGTAAATGACGCAGTAATACCTAGAGCACCTACGGTGCCAGATCCACACACCCTATTGAATGATTTGAAGCCTCAACAGAAGTATTTTTCTGTGGTAGATATTAGCAATGCGTTCTTTTCAATACCGATACACCCTGACAGCCAACATTGGTTTGCATTCACATTTCAGGGGAAAAGGTATACATACACGTGACTACCACAGGGGTATTGTGAAAGTCCAACAATATTCGCACAAGAGATGGCAAGCAACTTGGCGGGATTTAGCCCACCAAGAGGCAGTCAGATTTTACTTTATGTAGACGACATCCTGCTGGCAGCCCCCACCCAACAAGAATGCAGAGAAGATACCGTAGCATTACTACAATTTCTAGCCACTCAAGGACATAAAGTAAACAAAAACAAGTTGCAGCTTTGGAGAAAGCAGGTTAAATACCTGGGATATGTAATTTCCAAAGAAGGCAGAACATTAGATGAAAATAGAAAAATAGCAATTTTACAAGCACCCAAACCAACTACCAAGAAGGAAATTATGTCCTTCCTGGGTACGACTAATTTCTGTCGGAGTTGGATTCCAAACTATGCCTTGGAGTCTGCTCCACTGACCAACTTAATATACAAGAAGCCTATGGCAACACAAAATTTATTACAATGGACACCAGAAACAGAATCAGCTTTCTGCAAACTAAAACAATTAATAGCATCCTCATTAGTTTTAGGATTACCAAACTATCATAAACATTTTTTTCCAAACTGTAGATTGTAAGCAAGGTTATATGACATCAGTGTTAACACAGCAACATGGGGATAAGCAACGCCCCATAGCTTACTATTCATCACAGCTGGACCCAGTGGCGCAATCCCTGCCCCACTGTGTACAAGCAATTGTCGCAGCTGCAATGGCAGTACAGGCTTCGGCCTCAGTAGTGTTGTTCCACCCTCTCACATTGAGAGTGCCTCATGCAGTCACGATTATTTTACTGCAAGAAAAAGTAGCATATCTTTTTCCTGCTAGACATCTTTCCTGTATGACTATACTCTTGAGCCAACCTCATATGACAATTGAACGATGTACAACTTTAAATCCGTCTACCTTGCTCCCGACCCCTGCAGATGGCACACCACACAGCTGCCTGGAGAAAATTGAGCAAAAGACACTGCCTAGAAAAGATCTAATGAATGTTCCCTTGGATAATGCCGAGGTAACATATTACGTGGACGGCTCATGCAGAAGGGGTCCTACAGGGCAGAACCTAGTGAGGTATGCAGTAGTTTCTAATACTGAAATTTTAAAAGCAAAGTCTTTCCCACACAACTTATCTGCACAAGCAGCAGAATTGATTGCCTTGACAAGGGCATGTACCTTGGCAAAGGGTAAATGTGTGAACATTTTTACTGACAGCCAGTACGCTTTTTCTACTGTACATGTTTTTGCACAACAGTGAAAGAATAAAGGAATGATAACATCTACTAGTAAACCGATTAATCATGCGCAGTTTATTTTAGATTTGTTAGAATCTATTCAGTTACCTCAGAAAGTAGCTATTTGTAATTGTGTAGCTCATACCAAGCAACAGGACAGAATTTCAAAAAGTAATGCAAGAGTTGATACAGCTGCAAAGCAGGCAGCTTCAGAAGTATTTCTTTTAAGTGAGAAATACAACCTTCTGAGATTTTAGATTTAGAAATGTTAAAAACAATGCAGACACTTACTACAAAAGTAGAAAAACAGAAATGAATAAAATGAGGAGCAATTCATGAGAAAGGGCTGTATATCTCCAAAGAAGGAAAAACGATTTTGTCATCTAATTTGTTTAGATATGCAGCTTTGTTGAGCCATGGGCAGTGCCATGTCTCAACAGGGGGGATGGTACAGTTAGTGAACCGAGTGTTCACAGCATATGGATTTACAAACTACACAAGGGGCATTAAAGCCTAAGCAAGGGAGTTTCCCAACACCACCGTACCTGTTCCATACTATCTGTATGGATTTCATAGAACTGAACAAATGCGAAAATAAGAAGTATTGTCTTGTCATTATAGATATGTTTTCCAAATGGGTGGAAGCTTTTCCGACCAAAAATCCAGATGCAGCTACTGTTGCAAAAGTCCTTGTTAAAGAAATTATTCTTAAATTTGGCATACCGGAAAAGATCTACAGTGACAATGGCACACACTTTGTAAATCAAACTATACAACAGTTGAGCCAATATTTCGGAATTTCCTTAAAGAACCATTGTGCATACCACCCACAATCCACAGGACTAGTAGAGAGGCATAATGGGGTTTTAAAAACAAACTTAGGAAATTAATTAGTGAGACACAAAAGAACTGGGTGCACTGCCTGCCTCTGGCATTGTTGAGCATGAGAACTGTTCCGAATGCAAAGGGGTTAACTCCTTTTGAAAAATTATTTGGGAGGGTATATTATATATTTCAATGGAAACCTCTCATGTCTGCAGACCAGGAGGCCAACAGTTCACTCGCAGAATACATGAGATGACTTTTAAGTAATAAACAACTTTTGCAGTTAAATTCTGTTTCAGATAAAGAACAAACCAGACCATCAGAAGCAACAGTAGTCCCAGGCACGTGGGTCTGGGTGAAAGTCATCAAGAGAAAAAATTGGACATCACCGAAGTGGGAAGGGCCGTACCAAGTGCTACTGTCAACACCCACTGCAGTCAAGATCGCAGAGCGAGCGTCCTGGATTCATCTGACACACTGTAAATTGGTTAAAAACTTTGAACTGGACAAAAAACTTTTTACTGTTACACAAGAACAAAATGACCAGATACGGAGCAAATAGAAATACAGAACAACCTCAGAAGTATTGCATGATCATTCTGTTAACCATACTGATAACATTGATCTTTTTGCTGTGGCCTTTCCTTTTTCCAGCCACACAAGCTGAACTGAATAAATGAGATGCATTACTCATAGACTGGAATCCGAACTTTAACACTTACCAAGCAATTAAATATGTGTATGCTGAAACTTTTAATGTTTCGAATTGCCGGATTTGCACAGCTATACCAACAGCAATTCGTAACATTAAAGGTGGTACATGCGCTTTAATAAAAAAGAAGTGCTGTTCGTATATTCCTGGCAACCAGCATGAGATAAATGACCATCTTGAGGTGATTCAGCAAATGTCGGCCATGACCAAACCAGGCTCAAACCCACTGACGGATTTTTTCCAGAATTTGTTTGGGGGGTGGGGTAGCATCCTAATGAACATCCTGATTGCCATTTGTGTGGGATTACTCCTGTTAGGAGTGTGTGTTTGTTGTGGTATTCCCTGCATGAAAAGATTAATCAAAGATTTTATAGACATGTCAGTTTCTGAGACTTTGTATCAAAGTACTGAAATTGAAGAACTGTTGAAAAATGAAACACTTTCATAAGTTTAAACTGAATGACTCTCTTAACTGCAAATTCTGAACAGAAAGAGGTTAGGAGAAGAAGCAAACGGTTTATGCTTTTGAAAATAGAATAAAAAGTATTAACAGGGGGAAATGTTAGAAAAATATGTATTAATGTATATGTTTAGTGCTTATTAGAAGCTAAAAGAGTTAACACATTTCATTCTATTTTATGTACAGCTTAATTCTCTATGAAATTACAAGATGCCTGTCAAACTGCAGTATGCTTTCTGAAACTGCAAGATGCTCTCTGACCTAATATTTGCTAGCACAGCAAAATTCATGTTTATGCCTTTTGGAAATTTACTGAGAAGCAGGTGATTATCTGCTAGGTCAGGAAAATAATGAATAGAACAATACTGTTTTCTATAATGTTACTGAACTTGAACAATCAGCACTGTTTGTGTTATGAGAACATGCACAGCTGCAGAAAAGATAGATACAGTTGAACAAAGACTGCTTGAAGAAATTAACTATAATCTGTACTTGCTTTGTGCTCGAATTAGCCATAGTAGCTTGAATGGTAACATTGCATAGTGAGAAGTTGTATCTGACCGGTGGTCATCAAGGCCATGTTGTTTTTCTTAGGAAGTTTTTTTTGTAAACTTGATATGCCAGCAAAGAATCATGGACAAACAGCTGCTATAAAATAATATTGAAAGAACTTGTGATTTATTACGTCAGCTTAGTAGGCAATGTCTTGTAAAAAATGTATAAAAATGGCTTCACTTCCTGATTCTAGTTAGACAAACTCTGTATTAGCACGTTTTTGTCTCCTTGCTGCAAGATTAATGTGCTTTAACCTGAACCTGCCGTGTGTTAATCTTTTTGAAGATGTTTTTCCTTTGACACACACAGATATGTGTGGGGCATTCCAGTTATGCTGGCATGTGCAGGTACATCAGCTATTTCCCAATATATCACTCCTACCTCCTTTGTGATCTGCACATATTCAGGCAGACAACACCGGTATCCCCTACTACAGGACCAGATAATGTGATGCATACCTGTATGTACAATTCCAAGGGTGTCTCAATTTCATAGTGACACAATATATACTGTATATCTGGGGTACTTTCCCTGTGTACTGCTTGTATATATAGCCCAACAGCCATGCCATGTCAGTCTTTCAGATGGTGACACATATTACCACCATACATTTACAATGGCTTACTGCCAGCATGTGTTATACTGGTGGGAATTCTTTGGCACTGCAGTTGTGAGTACTTGTCCCTGTCTTCAGCAGTAGTGGGCAATGGCCACCAGGTCTTACCTCAACATGCATACATACTGACCACTCTCATACAATATGAAACACACACCAACCCAACACACACATACCTGCATATTGTGCAAGTACTACAACCTATCCTGCTACCTTGGCCACCTCTGGGCATCTGTGCTCCACTGTTATTATACCTACACATACATGTTACTACATTTCTACATAGGGTTGTGGGGGGGCACACCTGATTGTTACGACGTGTGTGGATTGGAGTGGGGGGCACACCAGACCATTACTACATTTCTAAATAAGTTTTGGGGGGCACACCTGACTGTTACTAAATCTCTAAATTGGGTTGGGGGAGTACACCTGACTGTTTCTACATTCCTACACAGGATTGTGGGAGGGTGACACACCTGACTGTTACTACATTTCTACACAGTGGTTGGGAGGGGACACACCTGACTGTTACTACATTTCTACACAGGCTTGGGGGGCACACCTGACTGTTTCTACAATTCTACACATGATTGGGGGCACACCTGACTCTTTCTACATTTCTACATAGGATGGTGGGGCACACCTGACACTTGTACACATTTGCTATGACTGTACTGGTATGTCAGGTACTCCATTTCATTCTGTATTCTAACCTATCATGCTGACTAGAGGCATATTAGTGTACTACAGGTCTTAGCTTTGTTGACCTACATATTAGTTTCTGACTTCCTACCCTTCAGAACTAACATCCCACTGCCTGACCTGCTGTAGTCTGTCTGTGTAGGCCTGGGGGGTGGGGGTTACCCATAGGCATCATTCAGATGGTATAGCACAGCCTTTGTTTGTGTTTGTCTACACCTGTCCTGCTGGCTGAAACTGTTGTTGGGTATGTGAACCTCCCTGACTGGCATGTGTGAGTCATATGGACACACATGTGGCCCAGCACATTTCCTGCAGTGGGTTTTGTCGCCTTTTGTAGTACTGGCTACTATGGTGACACCAGTATTTGTTACAGATCTCATGGTGCCACTATAGGTGTCTACTATCTGCTGGCATACC
The DNA here is from genome assembly GCF_019279795.1 of Protopterus annectens. Lineage (NCBI taxonomy): Eukaryota > Metazoa > Chordata > Ceratodontiformes > Protopteridae > Protopterus > Protopterus annectens. The sequence continues at coordinate 1,612,334,235 of NC_056737.1, forward strand.
ATTCAGCCACCTGATTCCCTTGCATGCTCACATTGATACCATAGATACAGGTAACAGCACATTCTACTTCATTCGGCAATTGATACCCTGCTCCCAGGCATAACAATCGCCTCCCAAAGAGAAAAAGGCTCAATTCCACTCCTACAGGGACAACTCAGTGTATGTAGCTCTAAGGGCAATATTGCAACAGCATTATAGTGTTATCCAGCGTCCTAACCAGTGTATGTGATAGCAGCCTGCCACAAGCCCCTGAGTCCATGGTTATCCCCTGACTGCTCCTACTAACCCTTAAAAGCATTACAAGCATTGTGCAGACTCCTAAACTGCTGTGCATCACTCCCCCTTCTTCGCCACCAGGTGGCAGCATTTCACCCTAAAAAGATCCTGCTAAACCCATTTTATAAGACCTTTGCAGACTTACCAAATATGATTCCTCTCTGCCCCTAAACAGAGTATTCCACTTAATAATTCTCTTTCTCCCTAGGTTTTTTTTCTTTTTTGTAGAAATTATAACAATTCTTGAACATACTTTTAGTGCAGACACCACAAAGGTACAACCCACTCCCTGGCTTTACCTGCAGTTGAAATCCTGTTCACTGATTGTTTTTTCCTGAGCCACCTCACCTCTTGGTTCTTCCCACTCTGTTCGCCCTCCGGGCTCACTCCTCTCCCCTACCCTACCCCCAAATTCCACCCACCCCCAGTACAGCTAAACTTATACTATATCCTGAAAACCAATCCAATCTCCACACCAGTCAGCAACTTCCTTCAGTTACACCCAGCCACACCCAAACTAAACACCCCACCTAATAGCCAAACTAAAGACCTAAGATCCAACCACTACCACACCCATCTTACTTCCTATCTCAATATCTCTAGTAACTAGACAAACCATGCAATTCATACTACCAGTACTAGTACTAACTCTCTCCCCTCTAACATACACCACATCCACACCCACTAACATACCATTAAACAGTGCCTTCCACACAACACATACTTTCACACACACATAGACACATACATTTTACAATCTGCTCTACACTATTTAATGATAGCTCATTGTTCTATATATACAAAACACACACCACTCTACCTCTCAGAAGACAAACACTACCTAGAGCAAATATAGACCTAGCACATGCTATAAAACTCAAACAATTCTACAAAAGATGTTTACTAATCTCAGGAGACATACACCCCAACCCAGGTCCATGCAACAACTTTCTCTCACACAAACAGAAATCAGATCTACTTATTATTAACCTAAACTCAATAAGTATATCTAACAAATTGCATGACTACACACATTCATAGCCCACTACTCCCCAGATTTACTAACTATTACTGAAACCTTGCTAAAACCCTCCACCCAAAATGAAGAAATTCTCCCACCAGGCTATGACATCTTAAGACTTGACAGAGATGCTAGAAAGGGATGCGGAGTTGCAATTCTATTTAAAAACACACTCAACCTCCAGCCTCTGCACACCCCACTTCCCAAATTCCTAAATGCAGAAACATTAGGCTCAATTTTATCTCTAAAAAACAAAAAGAGAATCAACATCCTATGCAGTTATATCCCTCCAGGAAATAACTCCCCAATAATAGAGGAAATCTTACAATGGGCTACAGCCAACCTGCTACAAGAAACTACCCTGTTAGGAGACCTAAACCTAGACTGGCTATCCTGCAATTCTAGCAATCCCAAAAACCATATTAACTTATTCAGATTCTCACAACTAATCCAAGAACCCACCAGAGTGGACAACAAATCCCAGAAACAGTCAATTCTAGATTGGACTTTAGTAAACTTCCCCAAGCAGAATTATCATGTGGGCTGCCTATCTGATGCACTCAGCAATCACTGCCCCACTTTCCTTCTTCGTAAAAAGGTAAGCATACCCAAACCCATACTGTATAATGAAACTAGAGATGAGCACAAGGTAAATCCACAAATTCTTAACAGTATGTTACAACAATGTAATTGACACCCATTACATACTCTAGCAATAGACCAGGCAGTTAAACTTTTCAATAGTACTTTTATGAATGTTCTTAATACAGTAGCTCCGATTAGAAAACTTAGAACCAAAGTAAACTATGCCCCTTGGTTGACTAGGACCACAAAAGGCTTACTAAAAGCCAGAGACAATGCCTGGAAGATCTGGAAAAAGAACAACACTAGCTTAAATAGGCAGAACTATCAAGAACTTCGTAATCAAGCCAAAATACAAACAAAACTAGATAAACAAAGCTACTTCCTAAATATCCAAAACAAACATTCCAAACCCCCCCAAAAGTTCTGTCAGGCTATCAATTCCCTTCTGAAACCTGGCAAAACTACCACCCCAGCTCCCAACACAAACACTAATAATGACAGCATAGCTTCTCAATTCAACCATCACTTCACAGATTCTATTCTATCATTATCTACCCAGCTATCTAGCAATAACTCTCTATCCACCCCCACTAAGGATCACAATAATATACCATCATTTACTCTCTCACCCGTACCAACCTCCATAGTCAAAAAACTACTCTCAAAACTAAAACCTACCATGCTCGCAGCTGATGGCTTACCCACTAATTTCCTAAAATTAGCCAGAGAGTCCCTAGCCTACCCTGTCTCAGTTCTGATTAACTGCTCCATACAAGAAGCTTACAGCCCCCAGCTATGGAAAGTATCATATATTATCCCCCTACACAAAGGTGGCAACTCCTATGAGCTATCAAACTACCACCCCATTGCTATCCTATCCCTCCTGTTCAAGCTCCTCGAAAAATGTATTCACACCCAAGTGGTGCATTTTCTAACCTCACATAATCTCCTCTCTTCAACTCAGTATGTCTTCCGCCCAAACCATAGTACAACTACTGCTCTTCTGTCTTTTACTAACCAGGTTAAGCATCTTAGAAATAACAACAACTTTATATCAGCCATATTCTTAGATCTCTCTAAGGCATTTGACATGGTCTCACATAACCTACTTCTAGACATTCTATCCTCCATATCCTTTGCCCCCTCCACAACTGCTTGGTTCAAAAACTATCTCTCTGATAGGAAACAATCAGTCAAATGGCAAGGAGTACTATCACCTTTACTATCATCCACCATAGGTGTTCCACAAGGCTCAATACTTGGCCCATTACTATTTACTATTTTCGCCAACAGACTGCACACCTCCACACTGCATGCATCACTTATACAGTACGTAGATGACTCCATCTTAATCTGCTCAGCCCCATCCCTAACCGCTCTTTTATAATTCTGGTCTGTGCATGTGCCCAATTATGTAGTTCTTGTTTGGGTGTGTGTATATTTCTGATGGGTGTCATCAGCCATGGCTCCAGTGCATAACCAGCATCCCCCACTAGGTGACTGTAAGGGATGTCCCCACTGGCAAATTTCTGGTACAGCTGGTCAGATGCCAGATGTGGGAATTGTGATAGCTTCCAGGGCAACCAGCACACACATTCATTATTATGCCCTGGGCATTGCACATGACCTGGCAGTTGATGGAGGGGAAGCCCTTACGTTTGATGTAGACCCTATCCTGCTCACCGGGTGGTTCTTTGATGCATATGTGCATGCAGTCTATAGTACTCACTACCTCAGGGTATTCTGCTGTTTGGTGGAACAGTTGCATATTGCTGGGCAACGCCTCACGGGTGTTGGGGAAATATACATGCTCACTGGCATGTGCTGACATGACATCCAGGAACTGGTGGAGTACCCTGGATGCTGATGCCTGTGAGATCCCCATCATATCCCCAGTTGGCCTTTGGAAGGTACCTGTAGCTAGTATTCTTTGGCCTACATATACCTTGGTATCCACTGGGATGGGTTCCCCGATGTTAGTTCTGTGTGTCAGGCGTGGCCGGCACAGCTGAACAATTTGCTGTAAGAGGTCTCTGTCCACCCTATAGCGCTGCACTATCTCCAGCTCATGTAGCCCCTGGTAGGTTACCCTGGGTCTATACACTCTTCTCTGTCTCCTCACTGTGGGTTGGTCGACAGCATTCACATCCTCACCACCCTCAGCTTCTTCCACATGTTGTTGTATTATAGCTATTGCAGCCCCTATCATTTTGTTGTTTTGTTTGTTAAAACTTCCCCGCTTGTATACACCGGTGGTGTAGAGTATGGGAAATTACCAGAGGGAAAGGTATTTGCATGGTTTATAGTAGTGTTCTGGAGTAGGCTGGGTTGCTGCCTGTGTAATTGGCTAATTCTGATACATTTCACCTGACAGCTATGCTAGTTCTTCTAGATTACCTTCCTACTGCTGTTTTCCCTTCCCATTACCTTCCTGTTTAAGCCCAGAGGCATGCCACACAAACACAGTGCTCAAATGTGCACAGAGCTCCTATTTCCTGGTTTACTTTTTTTTTTCCGTTTAAAACCTGGCGCGCGCACACACAGCCACTTAGGCAATGTGAAGAGTGCTAGGCAGCCTCAGACACATCCCCTTGCTTAGGAGCAAACCCAAGCCACAGGGTTCCAATCTGCTTACAGTATGCCTGACACACACCCCTATGATGTCAGCTAACTCCTAGGCTTGCACCAAGCAATTCCTGCTCTTACACTGTTGGGAGCTGCCTAGAATGCAGGGGAAATATGGGATTCACTATCATTCCCCTCATTTGCATAGGATTGCCTGCTAATGCATAGTTACATGTCCCACACTGAGCCTCCACCCTTAGCAACCACTATTCACTGGCCATGTTGTCTTCTGCCTGCCATTGAGTATAATGGCAGAATAGTGATTTTTTCTTATTTCCCCCCCAATCTCGTTTGTGCGCCGCTGCCCTATGCTTAAACAGCCGAGATCGGTTAAAAAAAAATAAAAGCTGATTTTTTTTTTTTTGCAAGTGTTTTTCATGCCAGTGGCCTTATAGTTGGCCATTGGCATGCTTTATACATGATATCCACCCTTTATTTGGAGCTGTCATGGCTCCGTTTTGTAATTTGCAGAAATGTACTCTGTTACTGGCAGAGTACATTTCTGCAGATTACATAAGTCCTGCACGGCCGGTTTTCGGCTTCCTGGGTCACAAATTGACCTCATTTACATGGATTTCTCCTGCAAATGGGGTAATTTGCATACAGGGGCTGAGTCCGTGCAGGACTAGTGCAGGAGTGCTTGTGTACACCCCCTACAGGTTATTTCTGGATCGCACAGCAGATATATTGCCTGCTGGAGCTCCCGCACTAGTCCTGCATGCTGTGCAGGGCTTGCAGAATCCAGGGGGTTACCTTGACGTATTGTCAGTATCTGAAACAAAGAATGCAAATAAAGGATAATATAAAAGACATTTAGATGAGCTGAATAAAAAATCAAAATACACATATAAACTATTATCATACCTTCTTTTCTGGAAAGATATTCCTAGTTATCAACATATTACCTACAATGCAATGGAAAAGTGCAATGCACATAAACATTTAAAATTAATGAACACTAAAAAAAAAAATAAAATAAAAGTTTAAAAATACTTGCCTGATCTGCACATTTGGTCAGTTTTTTGACCCCAGGGTGAGACTGAAATTGGACAGAAATAATCAATGCCCTACCCAGGTAAACAAATTCAAATAAATAAATAAAGTCATACAAAATGGTGGTTGGAATGATACCAAACCAGAAGAAAAGTCTAAGCCCAGCAGAAGACAAAACTGTTAATAATAAAATTATAAGCCATATGATAAATGCAAAATGTGTAAAAATCTAAAAGAAATCCATGCATAAAGGGAAAGAACTGGAGCCCACTATACAATTGAGCCACAGCAGCCTGTAAAACTCAAACCTACAATAAAAATAAGTAAATAAATAAATAAATAAATAAATAAATGCATACACAGCTATTTAAATAAATGAATAAATGAATTAGCAAATACTATACATTATACATAAAACATGCTTAAATATGCATCTTACTTATACCTTCCCCAAGAAAGACAACCATTCAGTGTCCATGGACATCAAACTGTTTTCTGTTATGCAAACAGCAGGACCGCTACTGAATGTAACACTACTGAGAACTGGCCCTACACAAAAGCTGCAGCTTTAAGCAACAGCCTAGTTGGAGTGTATGTTATTGTGCTATGTAAGCAAGTTTAACACGAAGAGCCTTGCTGTATATTAAAGTAGTCAGATATTTCCTGCTCTGTGCTGGACAGTGGTTGTGACATCTTCCTAAGGGGCTAGTCATTATACTGTAAGGACCTCTGACCTAATTGGACACTGTCCATCACATGACTATTAGATCAGACTAGCTAAACAAGTTACTTCCTCCCCACCTCTGTGGTATCTGCTTTCAGTAACTGACAGAACACCTGTCTGGTTTTGTGTTTCCATGCTATTGATTCAGCAGCAGCTATAAACTGACTGCTTTCTGAAACAAAGTACCTCCCAGGTCAGGTAAGTCTTGTTATGTTCCATTATCCTTCCTCCAGTTGCCACTCACCCTGCTGTATGCCAGCATTATACTACTCATCTCCATCTATCATTTGTGACACCGCAAAATGCTTTACTGCTGTCAGATAAACAATCTTTTTTCCATTCAACTATCCCCGACTTTCATGTAAGATTTCGCATCATTCAAAACACCCTTTCTCCCTCCTGTACTGCTCTGTGCTTTATCTACTCCTTCTGAGCCCTCTCTCTAATAGTATTCTAAGCAAATCTTTAGCAATGCTCACTCCTCTCTTCATCTCATCACTCTTCCCTCACGTAATTCAGACTAATTTTAATGTAACTGTTATCACCACTACCAACAAAGCTTCTAATCAATATGCTGCTATTCTATATGCTCCTTGTGGTAATCCACCTCAGTAGCTATCATATATTTCTTATACTAATAAATAGTATCCCTAATACCCAACATTTACCACACCATAACTCAATTAAGATCTCTCACATCACCTTAACTGTACTTACTATTCTACTCTCTCTGACCTCTTCAACTACAGTTATATCAAGTCAAACAACACAATTTACAGTAAAACCTAAACTAAAATGTAAATAGCTCTACACTTTTATACCCAATAATTCCACCCAGAAACTCAGTGGTGACATTCAACACGTAACTGGCCCCACTAAACAACAACCTAGCAACCAGCCAACAAGACTACAACTGATTCTCCCCCTCATTGACCTCTGAATCCAAACTCTTGCTTCTGAACATGAATGTTAGAAGAATTAGGAGTATATTTAACAAAATCAAAGACATTCATATGGATCTAGGTACTTACTGCCCTGATATACTAGTTACTTCTGAAACCTGGTAAAAGAAAGCTATATTAGATAATGAAGTCACCCCTGGATTTAATATACTCAGGCTTTACAGGAAAAACAAATGTTTTGGTGGTATTGCTATTATTTACAAAAACTGTTAGAAATAACCCCACTACCTCTACAGATCCCAAAATGTAACAATGCGGAACTCCTGATATCACTCCTCATAATCAAAAATAGAAAGCCTCTATGTATCTGAACTACATATATATTCTGCTTCATAACATTTTAACATCAAATATATCCTCTACTGGATATCTCACCATATTAAACAAGAAACTATTTTACTAGGTGATCTCAAAATATATTGACAGCTGATCAACAATAACACTCCCTCAGAAATGGTTAACTTATATGTCTTTACACAGGTTATCACCTCAGCCACTAAAGTCAATAAAAAGCCTGATAGACACTCAACTTTAGACTGATTCCTTGCAACAAACTAAACACTAATCTAACACATGGATGTCTGCCAGCCACAGTAGGCAACCATCTTCCCACATATGCAACCAGAAATTACAGTACCCAATCCAAAACATAACTTGTAACAAAATTTAGCAGACACCATTATCAATACCCTAACCCCATATAACTGGAACATATTAAAATCCATGCCACCTAATATCACCATCTTACACTTTAATGAAACCTCTATAAATATTCTTAACAGCCTCATCCCAATAGAAATAAAAAGCAACAAATCAAAGCCTTCACAATGGATAATTAAAGAACCTACAAACATCATTATTCAAAGAGTCAAAGCCTGGAAAGACTGGTATAAAAGGAGAACACAAGATGCATTTCATACATTTAGGCATCTCAGATGTCTCACTATGGGCCACATTAAAATTGATAAACAAATCTATTATACCAGCCTCCAGTATAAACACCAAAAAGTCCTTGACTTTATTGGTCATCACAAAACTAATACATTTTGGTGAAATCAGCATGCTGTCTCCTACTTCTAACAACACTGACTCGATACAATCTCAATTCAACTCCTATTTTGTATAGACAATACTGTTTCTGATTAATAGTAAAAATAACAATTTACCTCTCTCTTCCGATCATGTCCTAATCTACTACATGTATTCCTCCCATTCTCTACTTCTACTCTAAGAAAACTTCTACGGAAACTAAAACCACCCTCTTTAGCTAATGAACAACTTCCAACAGCTCATCTAAACTAGCAGCTGATGCCTTGGCTTTTCCTGTATATAAAATTGATAAATCAATCCATATCTGAGAGATATGTTCCATCCATCTGGAAAAAATATATATAATACCACTCCACAAATGTAGTAATCACTAGATGTTCCAGATATAGACCAATTGCCATCCTATTCCCATGTCAAAAATACTGAAAAAATGTATCCACTCACAACTTAGGCAGTGCATTAACTCTAGCTACCTTCTCCCCAAAACCCAGCATGGTTTTAATCATCGCCATAGTAATAACATGCTTGTCTCAACTTCACCAATATCATAAACCAACAAAGGAATGACGCCTGGTATTGTCACTATTCTTGTATTTATCAAAAGCATTTGATACTGCAGCCTATCAATGTAGGGTCATATGTTCTTAGGTGTATACTAAACTAACAACCACTAGGGCCTTTATAAGCTTAGCCATGCAACCCAAATTTGTCCCACAAGTTATATGTTTTAGATGTTTATATAGGGGTGATTGCTGGTTATGACATGATTTACTGACTGCCTCTGTCTATCAGAGATGTGGGTACTAGACCAGGGTGAAGTATTGATTTCCCAACCACTGGTCCAAGTGACATTTAAATAGGGTTGGGGAGGGACTTTGTTTCACTGTGATGGGGAGCCTGTCCCAGAGAAAGGGAATTCTCTGAGATACATATCTGTCTCTCCAACATGTCCTATTTCTATTGCAAGCAAAATTTAGGTCTTTAGATCTAGTAGTTCTGATGCTGCTTGTTTTGCATATGTGCAAATGGTTCATCAGAGCTGTGTCCAGCGATGCCTTGTACGCCAGGCATAGATCACCTCTCAGTAGTTTGTAGGAGACAGAGTATAGAAATAGGGCTTCAAGGTGATCCACATAGGACATTGTGTTTTACCCTGTATTCTATTTGTAAGGAACCTTTGAGGACATTCCAGTTGCTGCATGTGTCTGGTCAGGTACATGCCAAAGGAGGCATTATACTCAATGATGGGTCTGATGAGGGCTGAGTATAGTGGTACAATGACCTCCCTGGACCTTGATCCCATGCTCTTACTTATACGTTGAGCAACATATAAGCATTTCCTTACTACCTTGTGTATGTATTGGTTGAAGGCCAGGCGACATGTGTTCCCAGATGCCGGGCTAGTGGGTCAACTCTCAGGAGTGTTTTATTAATTACATACTTTCCTGGGGTGGCTGACTTCCCAAAAGGTACTATAATGCATTCTCTTGCATTGAATTTTAAGCCATGGCTTTAGCACTAGTCATTTGTCTGTGTTAGACCCACTTGTAAGATATTAATGTCTTGGGGGGATTCTATGACTGCTCCCAGTTTGCAATTATTTACAAACTTGGTTAACCAGAGGCCTTTGACATTAGCCTTGACTTCTGAGAAGTAGATGCCAAAGAGAAGCGGGGCCAGCACATTACCTTGAGGGACTCCACTGGTGACTGCCCTCTTTGAGGAGGAGGCTTCATCACTTCTAACTTCCTGTGTCTTATCTGTGAGCCAGCTGGCTATCCAGTGTGTTATATAGGGGGTTTTGCCTAATCCCATAAATTTGTTAACAATGCCAGAGAGAGGTATTGTATCAAATGCCTTAGCCAGGTCAAAGTAGGTAGTATTCACTGTTTTACCATCATCCATTGCCTTGGTGACCTTTTTAAAGAAGTCCACCAGGTTCAGTTGTCATGACATTTCCTTGAGAAAGCCAAACTGGGGTGGATCCAGTGTCTGAAAGTCTCCTATGTCTTTGCTGGTCATTTCCATGATAATTCTTTCCATGGCTTTGAATATAAAAGTAGTCAAACTAATGAGTTTGTAGTTTCTGGGATCTGTTGATGGTCTGTCATTATGAAGAGGGATGACTGTTGCAGCTTTCCATTCTCATGGCACGAAGCCTGTTTTAAGACTATAATTAAATAGTAACTCCAATGCCCTGTTAAATCATGTTTTTGACTATTCATGAGACATTCTGGGATATTATTGGGGCCCACTGCAGCTGTGTTACTGGCCTTAGCAAGTGCAGCCAGGACATGATCTCTATTTATAGTTGAAGGGGTTATGTCTGAAGGTATTTCTAGCGACGGGGCTTGGGGGTGGTGGTGGGGAAGGGGTAAAGCTGGAGTGGAGGATAAACATCTTCTTACTGAACTTTATTCACTTGGCCTCACCCAACCATCTCCATGATTCCATATCTATTTAACTGACATACAGCAAGCAGTCAAATGTAAACAAAATCTCTCCTTCCAACCATTCACTGTCGGTGTCCAACAATGATCAATATTATGTCCCCTCTCATTTAATATTTTTATAAACAAAGTACATACTGCTACTAATCTTTCTAGCATAGTTCAATATGCCGATGACTCAACCCTTACACGTGCAGTCTCATCCCTACAAACACCTGAGGACATCATCCAAAATTCTTTCACTGCTATTGAGATTTGTGTAAAGCCTTCACATCTACTTTTGAATCCTAAAAGAACAAAACTTATGATATTCACTCCTAAACAACACCAAAATGAAACACAATCATTTTTAAATAACCTCATTCAGTGACACAAAAAATAAAACCTTAACCCAAACAAAACTTCTGGGCATCCTAACTTACAATAAACTCCATTTTAATGATCACACATTTCAAGCCATTAAAAAAACACACTAGAAACTCAGGTTCCCTTAAAGAACCAAACACTACTTCACAGACAATGCAAGATGTCCCTAAAATGCATATCACCTAGTCTCACAAAACTAAATACTCCACTTAAAGCTATGCTCTCTGCTTGTTTAAATAAAGCATCCAAATTTGCTGCCAACCTTACTTACAGGACTCATAATTACAGAGCCTTGAAACAACTAAACTGGCTTGAGCTCCTCAACTATTTAACATGCTCCCAACTTATTATTGTATCCAGTCTTATACATGAACCAGAAGAATGTCCAGCACTAAAAGATGCCCTGCAGCACAACTCTCCAGGTAGAGACCTTTGCTCAATCAACAAACTCTTATCATTCATAACTAAGTCTAATTACTCATCAGGTAGGTCCCATACTCCATTTAACTAAACTCTGGAGCACCCTCCTGACATACCTAAAACAGACCATGAAATTGTCTGCCCTCAAGACCTTAGTAAAACAACACATAAACCATATGTGGTTGTGCACATGCTTCTCCCCTGTTAACTCCATTTTTCTTACTCATCTTATACCCCCATCACAATATAACCTCTATCCTCTTCTGTACAGCAAACATTTCTACCACTCCTCCTCAGTTGTTTTCCTATATTAATTCCCTTTACATTTCAATTTCTTTCTGACCTCCCACTTTATCCATGTCCTTACAATAGTCTCCACCACTGTCTTATAACAAGGTTCTAAGTATGTACCTTAATTTTCTTACCCCCACTATCCATAACTCATCAGCTATACATGCCTCTCTCCCTCTTTTAGCTTTAACTATTATCTAACTATTGACTAATGTTTCATACTTTTTACCTCAATTTTATTTACTCCTAACATCTATATTGTAACCTCCTTACTCATGACTTATAATACACATCTATTATCTGCTTATTACCTGTATTGCACATGAACTGCATGCACACTAAATGTTTTTATTTGGAATTTAATATCCCGTATAATGTCACTACAGAAGAAATATCTCTTTTATCTTTGTATAGTGTCACTATGGAAAATCACCTGTTTATATCTAGATGTCCTATATGTCTTTTTAAATAAACATCTTTATTAAATTATCACAGATGACATAGGCAGACTTGCATTTATATAAATGAAAAACAAACAAAATGACACCACTTTAATTACAAACATCATAGATCACAGGCACCATTGAAACAACTGTAGTTGCATACATTATACATCACTTATAAACCATCCATTGTCAGTTAAGCATTATATAGCTCATTCAAATCCTGCCTCTTAAACCTTGTTCCTGCTCTGCATATATTGTTCCCACAATTCCCATTTTTTTCATATGTAGTTTGCTCCTTCCCTTTTCTAAAGATCCCAGTTCCAGTTGTTTTATCTTTGTTGCTATATTCACTACTTCTAGTAAAGTTGGTCTACAGTTTGATTTCCATTTTCTAGTAATTGCCTCTTTGGCAGCCACCATAATTAGACTGAGCAAGGCTTTACTACATCTAGGCAATTCTGATTCTGTGGCATAACTCAAAAAAAAAAATCATTTCCCCAGTAAGTCAAATCTGCTCACCAAGCATCTTTGACAGATTGGTCTGCAGGGAATCCTCAAAGTCTGCCAGCTCATTACACTCCCAAAAATATATATTCCCACCTACCTCTTTCTTGCCTGTCCCACCTCCAACATTTGCTATACACATGAGGAAAAATTCTTTGGAGTCTACACGGGGTATAAAAATACCTATGTAAACATTTCCAGGCAAAGATCCTAAATCTTCTAGACTCTGTTGCATATTTGGGAGATATACATATATCCCCCATTGTCTCTTTGTGAATTGCTTATCCAGTCTCTCTTCCCAATCCTTTCTAAGCTCCTCTGATTAATTATTATAATTATCATGTAATAATTTATATGCTTTACTAATTATTCCTTTTTTTAACAACAGCTTCTGTTCTAGAGTCTATTGAAAACTCTACCAGGGCTGGACTTTCATTTAGGAGCCTCCTATTTCTTTCCCATTGCCTATACTGTGATATCAGTCCTTGATAGGGAGGTGATCTCTAACCTGCAGTCCAGATAAATTCATCTCTTCCCAGAATATGGTAGTCAAAAGTCAGTTTGCTATCAAACTAGGTTCTAAGTCCTGCACAACTGATTGTGTGCTTAATGCCTTATTATCAATGTGATAGTTTGTGGGGATGTCATTCTCCCCAAATGGGATGATGAATTTTCTGGCCTCTTCCCATTCTATTACCTTTCCCTTTCAAGTCATTTGCTCCCATTGTCTTGGTTCCTTTGCCTGTTTTCTCCAATAAATTCCAGCCCCCTATTACCTGTTATCTGTATCCCTGACCACAGTCATCCCTATTGGCAAAATCTCTTTTCTCCACTCTCATGCTGGTTTGGTTCTTAGAATGCTCCCTACTATTTTATGAATATAATACTCTGCATAATTTTAGTTGTTCTCCTTAAAAGTCTGCATCCAAAATCCCAATCTCTCCTTATTTACTGAGCTTCCTCCCTGTGTCAGCATCATTTCTTTCCACGTTGAATTATAGTTTTCTGCTTGTGCTACATATAAGAGCCTTAACTGTGTTACTCTAAAATACCCCTCAAATTAGGTAATCCTAATCCGTCTTGTTCTACTGATAAAATCAATTTATCCCACTTGACCATTGCTGTCTTCCATTCCCAGATAAAATCCTTCAACTCTTTTTTAATTGCTATCCACAACATCTCCGGTTGATAAAAATATGCCTGACTTGTGTATAAGGCTAAAGGAACTAAAAAAATGTAATGGCTTGTATCGAAGTATCCATATCTATATAACAAAATTACCAGTTTCTCAGTTTTTGTATTATCTTCTGTTTAGTCCTTCCCACATGTCCTTAACTGCCACCACAGAGTCATTTCTAATTCTAATTCATTCTCCTAAATACTTAATTTTATCATGTCCCCGTAAATATGGATATTGTTGGACCAGTTCGTGTGTAGGCACATAATTTACTCCTATTGCCTTTGTTTTAGCTTCATTAATTTTGTATCCAGAGAAGATCTGAAACTACCTTAAAATGTTCCACAACACTGTAATGTCCCTTTCTGGTTTTGTCATGTATAAAATAATATCATCTGCAAATAGAGACAGCTTTTCCTGACTACCATACCAATTATATCCTTGAATTTCTGAGCCCCTTATTTTCTTTGCCAATGGTTCTAAATATAATGCAAACAACAAAGGGGATTTATATCTAGATGTCTTAAAAAATTTTTATGTAATGCATCTTTGTAAAAATATTTTAGCAAGAGTATCTTAAATATGTCTTCTGGGCCTTTTTCCCCATGCCTCTGCTGAAAATGGGCTTTGCAGTCTGCATTGATTTTTTTTTCTGAGTCTGCAACAGATGTGTGTGTGTGTGTGGGGGGGGGCTTATTGCCACTTAAATTGAGAGGGAAGTATTTTTGTAACTGTGGTCTTGGTAGATTTATAATGCCTTTTTTTCAGTCTCAGCTTTGCACTTATAGCAACAAACATTTATGCCAGGAGAATGCTCACCTTTCGCTGTATGTGAATGAGTAAAATACAACAAAACAATTATATAAATAAATAACTAACTAAATAAATAAACAAATAAAATCACTAGCACTTTATTACTTCAAAATTAAAGAAAAGATCATGGTATTTAAGTGTTATTTGCATTACTTAATGCATGCAGTCTTTTAGAAACATAGATAAGTGTACTAACTGGTTCTCTGAGAGGGCAGCTGATGCATGAAACAGACTACCAAACTATATTAAAGCAGCAAATGGAGAGTTCTGTGTTTGACTGCCATTTTGAGCAAGATGTTGCCCTGCATGCTATAACTTTTTGTCTCAGATTTGCCCTGCCTGCTATGTCTTATTATATCAGATTTACAGGCTAAGCTGGTACTGGTGATTTTACGCTGCCATGGGGAATCAAGAGAGTGCTAGCAGTGCCAAATACAAACTTTTGAAAAGGGTTTTCATATGTTACCTCTTTCTGGAAATACTTTACTATAAATTCCAGACTTGCATGTCAGGTAATTACTTTGATCAAGGTGGCCATAATGTGGCACAACTGATATTACATATTTGGCTATTTCAACCCAGCAACTGTGGTGCAAAGGAATCACCTGTGTTGTAGCGAACTAAAACTCTGACTACTATCCACTAACACCACGAGTGCTTGATGAAGATGGCAGGAAGTATGGGCAGGCCCATTCTGGGAGAGAGAGAGGGGGGGGGACTGGCTGTACAAACTGCAACTATCCCTCAGAGGAGGGGTGACACCACAGATGGTGACCTGGGGGTGGATGTTAAGTACATTGAGCTACCAATAGGTGGTAGCCTTCATAGTAAGTGCATTGCTGGCTCCCAGAATATCATGGTTCTAACATAGCCTTTCAAAAGTGATGTTATTAAGAAAATGATGGCAACAGCTCAAAGCAACCTCATGGCTGACTGAATGATGGCTCCCATAGAAAGCTCTCAACTCAGATCCAGGTGGAATGGTTTTAGTGAATGGATGAATGGCAAAGATTGATTCAGGTGAGTATTAATGGTAGGCAAGCCTGGGGGCAAAAATAACCTAGGAAAATTATTTGGCCATTTAAGAAGATCAATGCATGAGTTGTGATTGTTGGTTTCATGGATTACTGTATTTGGTGTTATGATTTTCAGTCTCATAGGATTGTCATATAATGTCTGCCATACCATGATCTGTCTAAGACCAAGAACACTGCATCAATGGGCCCATACAATATCCCAGGATGCCTTCTAAATAGTATGAAATATGACCTACCAGGGCCTCTGGAATTGGTATTTAACTGAAGTCTCCAAACATGCTTTGTGCTTCATGAATGGAGAACAGCAACAGTCATCCTTTTGTACAAAGGTGGGCCATCTATAGACCCTGGAAACTACAAATCCATAAGTCTCACTAGTCTCATATGCAAAGCCATGAAAAGAATTATCACAGATATAATCAATAATGACATAGGAAATCTCTAGACATCAATTTGGTTTCATAAAATCAGCTCATGCCTACTCAACCTGGTTGACTTCTTTAAGAAAGTCACCAAAGTAATGTATGAGGACAAAATGGTTCAAACTGCCGACCTTGCCCTGGTCAAGGCATTGAAAATACCCCACTCAGGCATTGTTGACAAACTCAAGAGGTTAGGTACAAACCCTTATGTCACCCGATGGATAGCCAGCTGGCTCACAGACAGGACTCAGTAAGTTGGAATTGGGGATTCTTCCTCCACAAAGAGGCCAGGCCCAAGCAGAGTCCCTCAGGGATCAGCCTGGGACTGCTCCTTTTTGGCATTTACTTCCCAGAAGTCAAGGCCACGGTCAGTGGCCTCTGGCTGACTAAATTTGCAGAAGATTGCAAATTAGGAACTGTCATTGAATTCCACACTGACACAGATGTTCTCCAGGAAGGGCTGACACAATCGAACAACTGGTATTGCAGCCATTGACAAAAACTAAATGCCAAAAAATGCATCATAGTATCCTTTGGGAAGGAATCCACCCATAGTAACTAACATACTGACAACACACCCCTAAGAGTTGACCCAGTAGTCACGGGACTTGTGGACATATATAGACAGTAATCTAGCCTTTGACCATCATGTGTCTACAGTAGAGAGAAAATAATTCTATGTTTTGCAACTTTTTAAACAAAGGTATGACATCAAGGTCCAATGAAGTCATTATTCCACTGTATTCGGCATTCATCAGTCCTATCATTGAGTTCAATACTTCCTTTGGTATGTACCTAGCCAGGTATATCCAACAATTGGAATGTCCTCAGTAAAAGAATGCAAGGCAAAAATAGCATGTCCTATGCAGACCATCTCAAGGCCCTATTCCTGTATTCTGTCTCCTACAGGCTGCTGAGGGGAGATCTATGCCTAACATACAAAGTATTGTCAGACCCCACTATGATGGACTTCCTGCATATATTCATAAAACAAACAGCACCAGAAGTACTTATTCTAAAGACTTAAACCTTGCCTGGGATATAATTAGGACCCACTGGAGAGACAGGTATATAGCACAGAGAATACTCCTTCTCTGGAACAGGCTGCTCCATCCACGTGAAGCAGAGTTCCTACCCAATTCAAGTGTAACTTTGACAATTGGTTGGGGAACAGGAAATTCATCCCTGATTTGGCACCTATATTTCTAATGGACACAGGCAGCCTGTAAACAGTTAATCTCCCTTGCAAATGTTTCATATCCCAAGTGCCTGCTTACACTTATCAAGGGTACCAGAATTTGTCAGAGATCTGGGATACATGACTAGGCTTAAAAAGGTGCTTGTGGTCATTAGCCTAGTAAATACCTATGAACCAAGATACATAAACTCTGCATCAAAGGAAAACAACTCCTTAAAGTATACAACAGGTCAAAAGGCCCTCAGATCAAGGATAATATCACGGAATTGATTAAAACCTTGAGAAATACTATTGGGTCTACTAAAGCATCCCATGAACTTAGGTTAGCATCTGAAGATAAGGAAATTTACAAATCATTTTTAGCTACATTAAAAAAATTAGAAATAACAATCAATAGTGCTTTGAACGTATTCATTAATGACATCATCTAGTAGACGTTGACAATATATTAGAAAACAAATTCAGTGCAGATTTTACCCCAGAAATGATAATCCAAAGCCTGCATATCCTTGAATCTCTTAGATCTCCATCATCACTTAAAAACATGCACTGAAGTTGCTCTCCAAGACTAAAAATATTTCCTCCATGAGATCTGAAAATATGTTTGTCTGTTTAATAAATAGTCCTAAAGTAGTCCTGGCAGAGCCCCTACTTAAACTCTTTAACCCAAATTTAGCCACTGGCTCTGTTCCTGAGGTTCGGCACATAGCAGTAGTGATACCACTCCATAAGGATGAACCCTTCCCTAACCCTAGAAGTTATTGACCCATCATCTGGCAAGTCATATTATAACTGATTTGATAAACTATGATATTAAAAATCTCATCAGGCTAGACTAATAGCAGTTTGGCCTTGTCAAGGCTAGATCCCATCTAATGGATCTGGTTAATTTCTTTGAAAGGGTGTTATGAGCTGTTTACAGCAGTCATGTTGTTCACACAGTATACCTTTACCTGGCCAAGGCATTTGACATCCTTCCCCATGCTAGCATAGTTAATAAGCATAGTGCATTGCAAATAGATCCCTATGTAGTACAACAGATAACTAAATGGCTAAAAGCCAGAAACCGCACAGTCGAGGCAGTGAGGGTCTCATCAGAGAGTATGACGGTGACCAGTGCTTTCCCACAGGGCTAACTGTTAGGCCTTATTTTGTTTAGCATTTACTTTTTCTGATCTCCAGACCATGAACCAAGACTTCTGTCTAACCAAGTTTACAGATGACTATAAACTGAATCATTGTTATCACTGTCTGATACATAAAACATTCAGCATGAACTTACACTTGTAAATATCTGGTGTACTACAAATAGGCACAATTAAATGCTAAAATGTGCAATATTATCACAGTTGGTAAACAACCCCTCCCCCAGCATACGACATAGAAAACACCCAACTCCAAAATACGAATGTTGCTAAAGACCTTGAAACTTGATTGATAATTCCTTCTCCTTTGATTACTGTATAATGACTGTAGTCAGAACGTTCTTCTACATAGCACAGTTAATTATCAAAGGGATATCATCTAGATATAAAGAGGTCATTGTCCCCTTTTTATTCAACATTGATTAGCCCAAATATTGAACGCAATGCCACTTTGGGATGTACCTCTCTAGATATATCACAACTAGCAAGATCCCAGGAGTTCCTAAATAAGAGAATCTCTGACTTAAAAATCCAAAGCTACAAGAAAAGAAGCACTTTCCTTTTATTCAGTATCTGATAGACTTCCTGGGTAGATCTATGCCTTGCCTTTGGTTACATTAGGGATCTGGTTGTCCTGGATCTCTTGTTTTTCAAGAAATCAAATTGTTCCACAAAACTAGAACCAGGGGACTAAATTTTTGCCATCAAATAAATAAAACATGGTGGAGGGATATGATCATTACAGAGTATTTCCCCTACCTCCGAAATAGACTTCCCACTGCAAATCAAACAATATAATACATTATCTTCCTTCATATGAAAACTGGATGACTGGATGGGTATTCACAAATTCATGCCTGGCTTGACTGGTCTAGCAATCCTTGAAAAAGATAATACTGTGTAAGAGTGGATACAGCCAAGGTGTAAATGGTCACTAGACTCATTTTCATTGTATTTTCTATGATTCCTGTGATGATTTGTATGTTTTTGTCTAGAAGAATCACCAAAGTGCCTGGGAGAAGTTCATGGTGTTCATTTTAGGATATACTCCAGAAGCTGGCTGCTTGCTGGTATGCTGTAGCACAGATAGCTATTTTGTGGTTTAGTAAGGTATTGCCAAATTGAATGAGACTATAGTAGAACATCAACAAGTTTCTAATTTAAACATGGGCTTCTGATGTTTTGAGGTTATTTTACATTATAGATCTATATCCATATCTATCTGTATCTATATCCATATCTATCTATGCATTAATGAGGTAGACGTTCTCAGGAGCAAGAATTTTAGTAGGTTATTTATTATTGTTTGAGTATGATACTCTGTATGGTCTGCTTTTGATATGTAGATTGCACATACTACAGTGGAAGACCTCAGAGTATTTCGGAGAGTCTGCAATCACTGAAGGGATGTACAGCATGTTCTGTTACAAAGCCATAGTTTAGCACTTTTTTAAGGTTGTAGCACTTTTCTTCTCCACTGCTGCATTTTATAGTGATTATGTTGCTGTGTGAAACTAAACAGAAAAAAATTAGGCCCAATCATTTCTATGAAGAGATGGTAAGAATATCACTAATATGAAAGTCTGGTATAGGACATTTATTATGTTACCATGCTATCCACATGCTTTGTCTCCCAATTTTTTTTTTTTTTTTTTGGTGTGGCATCTCCTGCATTTTTGCTCCATTCAATCTCTTAGTAAAGTTCAGAAAATTAATGTTGATTGTTTTGCAGGAGGGTTACACCCATGAGTTTGTACACAATTTCTGGTCTCATCTTACAAAGTGCATGGTCTTGCCCTTCCAAGCTTCCATTACTTCACTAATTCATTGGCAGAGAGGCTGTGGTAGAGATCTCACATATATAACCTGCCAATGAATAAGTGAAGTAATGGAAACTTGGAAGGGCAAGACCAACCACTTTGTAAGATGAGACCAGAAATTGTGTACAAACACATGGGCGTAACCTTCCCGCAAAACAATCAACATTCATTTTCTGAACTTTACTAAGAGATTGAATGGAGCAAAAATGCACGAGATGCCATACCAAAAAAAAAAGTTTGGGAGACAAAGCATGTGGATAGCATTCTCTTTTTCTAAAAAAAGGAAGATGTCTCAATCCACTTACCAGACTTGTAGGATCTTTTTACACCTAATCATTATTTGGGGCAGACATCATGCCTTGCTCTCTGATCACTTGAATATCCCTCTATTGCAGGCATGAAATTCTGTAATCCTTTCTGTGATAAAATCAAACTAAGATTATCGCTTGACTCATTAACTAAAAACAGCTGTGACTTTAAAATATTTAGCTATAGATTGGATATTTATTTGAATTGAAACAGTATTCCTGGGATAGTCTGTAGGTGTTCAGTCAGCTTCTACAGCCTTTTTATACCATCATCCATGAACCAGTAGGAGCCCACATAATATGAAGGTATGATCTGAATTCCTACCATAGAGGCATTTTGATGCAAATAGCAAGCTAGTGCCTCAATAGGCAGCATGAAAAGAGGAGGTAACAAGGGCCACTCATGGTGCATCCCTTGCTTTAATCTAAATGGTGGAGAATGAATACCATATGTGACAATATTTGCCTGCAGTTTCTGGTAAATAATCTGAAAAAGCAAGATGGATAGATAAATGGAGCTATGGGCCTGCATTTATTTTTTCATTTACACGTTTCCAGCTGACCTTCAGTTGCATGCTCTTTCTTAAAGGTCCCTGCTATCTTCCAGGGCTGGGACTGAACCAGATTAGGGTTGGCAGGGGATGTGGAGCAGAGCAGCAAGCAGCATCACATATGCTGGTCCTGCACTGCAGTAGATTTTTTTGGTATGCCCTAACTGGGTGGAGCTAGTGATATCACGTGTATCACCACATGGGATGTCATTTAACTCTGGCCTCCACTCAAATGCTTTAGTTTTGCCAGCATTCTGATTATGGTTGCCACCCATCCTATCAGCAAGACACTCATGGGTGTGCTACCTCATCCCATTGCCCTCTGTGTAAATAAAGCAGTGGGACTTTAAATGTCTTGCTTTTTAATCACACTGAATTGCCATGGAAAAGCTGCAAATACTTTCAGTTTTTCCATGACAATTTGGTTACATCACCAACTCGGACCTGCAGGCAGAGCTTTTCCCTGTCAGGTCCAGATGCAGAAAATCATGCAGCAATTGGCTGCAACTTGTGAACAGGGTGGTGATTGAGGCAGGAAGAGCCCTACAAAGGTTGCTGCTGTAGAATGTTTTTTTTTTTATTAGCGCTTCTACAGCCGCTAATAGAGGACTGGGATTTGTCTTTTTTTTTTTTTTTACAGCCAGAATCAGCCAACCAGCAAGCAAGCCACTCCAGCAGCCAGAGCCAGCAAGCAAGCCACTCCAGCAGCCAGAGCCAGCCAGCCTGCAAGCCAGCCAGCCACTCCATCAGCCAGAGCCAGCCAGCCAGCAAGCTAGCCACTCCAGCAGCCAGCCAGCCAGCTAGCCACTTCAGCAGGCAGGCAGGCAGCCAGACAGCCAGCCACTCCAGCAGGCAGTCAGCTAGCTGGCAACTCCAGCAGTCAGCCAGCTAGCCACTCCAGCAGACAGGAAACCAGCCAGCCAGCTAGCCATTCCAGCAGGCAGGAAACCAGCCAGCCATTTAGCCACTCCAGCAGCCAGTCACCAAGTTAGCCACTTCAGCAGCCAGCCAGCCAGTTAGCCACTCCATCAGCCAGAAAATCAGCCAGCCACTCCAGCAGGGCCAGGGAAGCAAGTCAGCCAGCCACTCCAGCAGGGCCAGGGAAGTCTGCCAGCCAGCCACTCCAGCAGGGAAGCCAGGCAGCCACTCCAGCAGGGAAGCCAGCCAGCCATTCCGCAGGGAAGCCAGCTAGTGCAGCAAAGACTATGATTGTAGATTGAAGTAAGTACAAATAGTATTTTATGGCTCTAGTTTGCTTAAAAATGGAAATATTGTGTTTTATTTCAGTTCAACTTTTTAATCTTTAGAGGTAAATGGGGTGCATTGTACAGTACTAAATTGGTATAGTGGCTAGTTTAAGATTTGCAAGTATTTTTTAGAGGAATAAAAAGTGGTGTGTGTGTGTGTGTGTGTGTGTGTGTGTGTGTGTGTGTGTGTGTGTGTGTGTGTGCGTGTGTGTGTAATTTAATCTATAATTGTTTTGGTTGTTTTGGAGTGATTTGGAAGCATTAATTTTAAAGGCTAAAATGTGTGTATAGTAGTTTTTTTATTTCTGGTGGGGACAAGCTTAATGGATAAATGTAACATGATTGATATATTTATATTGTTATTGTGGCTGTTTCAGGGAACTTTGCATTTACAGATGGAAATGTTTCAGGACGGTTTGCACTTTTTGGGTGTAAATGTGTGCAATTTGTTTTTTTAATGCTGTCTTCAAGAAGTTAAGATGTACTGCTTTGAGTACTTTTGTATAGTGGTTGTTTAGTGATGACTTGCAAGAACTACTTTTAAAAGTGAAAACGTATGTTTGTATAACGTTTTATTTTTTGAGGGGACATGTTCATTGGGAAACGTAGTGTATTTGGTATTCTACAAGGTTCATGTTGGCATGGGTGTTTCAAGATAGTTTGCTTTTATCAGTTGAAATGTGTGTATTTTTATTTTTTATGCTGTTTTCAATAAGTTTAAAATGCACTGCTTTGATTGTAATGTGAATATGGCCAAGGTGCTGATTGGCCTGTTCTTTATTGCATTGTTGTGCTGGGTAAATTACTGGTATAGGTTTATTTCTGTTTTTGTTATTAACTGCTGTGTTTGGAGGTAAAGTGAGTCCATGGGGTCTGCTGTGCATTTTAATTTATTTTAGACTAGTTGTTTAGTGATGTCTTGCAAGAAGTAATTGTAAAAGGGAAAATGTTTGCTTAACTTTATTTTTTTTTTGGGGGGGGGCATTTTCAGAAGTTTACAGAGTGCATTTGGAATTGTGCTAAAACATGTCACCATTGTTTCAAGATAGTTTGCTTTTATAAGTGGAAATGTGTGTATTTTGTTTTAATGCTGTCTTCAATAAGTTTAAAATGTACTTCTCTGAGTATAATGCAAATATGGCTGTGCTACTGTTGAGCCTTTTCTTTACTTCATCATTGTGCTGATTAAATTAGTGCTATAGGTTTATTATTTCTTTGTGTGCTTATGTGCAACATATAGATTTTTTTAATTTTCTTGTTTCAGAATAGTCATGCTTAGTGCAATACATAGAATTTTTAAGAATACTTTTTTTTTCTTTTTTAAATAAACATAATTGTTTAATATGAGTAGTGTGTTTTTTTCTGTAAAGTTTACTTAATCTTACAACTGAGTAATGTGTGTGTTTTTGCAGTAATGCTTTACATTTACTGTTAAAGGTTCATCATTTAAATGGTTTGTGGGATTTCAGTATGTTGCAATAACTTCACAATGTTGTACCCATAACTACATCTCCTATTCCTCTCCTGTGGTGATGTCATAGGGTGTGGCCAGTGTCATAATGGCTATACCCCCTTGTCCCACTTTGGCCTGCTTAAAAGGTGGCGACCCTAATTCTGACTTTGTGACTGTAGTACATCCCCTTGTCATTGGTAATGGGTCTGTATGACAGAAAGAAACCTTTCCTTCTTGGAATGGGTGAGCCAGCTAAGCCAGTCTTTCCAGGAGCCTGCATTCTGAGAATGCAAACCATAGGAAAGTCCATGACAGAGCATCAAATACTTTTTGCAGATCAGGGTGTAACACTGTAATAGAAATACAGCTTTTAACAGAAATGGACCTAATTCAGCTAAAGCTTTATAAGGTCAGGTTTTCAGGCCTTTAATGAAAATTTTGATCAAAATCTTTACCTCTTTTTCAAAGACAGAAATAGGAGATAACTGACCATATCTAATAGGTTTTCTAGTGCAGTAAATCAGCTGTAACACTACTAGACTGGAGTACTATACCAGATGTCTGGACTTTGTGAGACATCAGAAAGGTGGTTTGCATTGAGCTTTACTAAACCTTTTTGTGAAAACTAATAGGTAGCAAATCAGAGATAGGAGCGTTGCCCGTTAGTAAGGCTTGGATTTCACACAAATTCCTGTTGTGTAATTAGGTCAATCAAAGGTCTCACAAAGGAGGTGGAATTTTTGGGAGGTGAGTTGATATTTTGAAAGAAAACATCAAGCTATAAAGCCACAGGCTTATTTCTTGACTGAAATAATTCTTGGTAAAATGACTGCACGACTTCATTAATCGTAGAAGGAATGCATAAAATTTCCTGCATTTGATTCCTACTGCCTTTTATGTCAAGCTCTTGTTTCTGTCACTTGATCTGTGAACAAGGAGCTCAGCATTATCGGCGATCGCCATCATCACAAATATAAAATAATCTATTAGCACTATAACTCCAGTACAACTAGCACTAATTGCTGATGAGAAATTGTCACTGTAAGAATCCCTCTACTGCCTCCACTCTCTCTCTCTCTTTCTGCTGTCAAACAGAGCTTTTGTTCATTGTTTGACTCAACTCTCAGCTCCCTTTTCTCTCTGTATCTTCCTCTTTGCTTTTTAGTCCTGTTCTCTTCCTTTCAGTCCTTTCTAGATTAAATTAATGCATATTTCTTATGATTATAGAACTGACATCTATTTCTAGGTTTAAATTGACTTTGCTTCACCTTTGCTTCACCTTTAGAGTGCATCATATTTGTTATTTTATTTTCTGTCATTCAATATCCCTGTAATTATAGCTTGTAATTTGTACCAGTTTTATTATTCTTTAAAAATGTTACTGTTCTTTGCAGCTTTCCTCCTTGAGGTTCCACTGAAAAGAGGTTATTTTATGCCCAGTTGGCTCTTCCTGTTTGTTGTTGTTGTCTTTCGGCTTTTCCCAGTTAGGGGTCGCCACAGCGGAACTCCGGTCCGCTAATGATTGGCAGTAGATTTTCACATTGCCGAGTTGCCAGCTCGACGCCCAACCTTCAATGAAGGCACGCCCATTCACGCATGTCTTTCGGAACGCCACTCGACCCACGGGGAGGACATGCAGACTCCCCACAGAAAGCACTCCCCACTTATAAATAAATAAATAAACAAACAAATGTGATACACTTGCAATCATCAGCAGGCAGAAAAGACTTTGATTTTACGGGAGGGGGGCATTGCTCAGACACCCCTAGATATGGGGATCTGCCCCCAATATCCCTGGAACTTAAACAAACTAACTCCAGAGTCACACAAGCATGGAGAAAGGGGTAAAAAGTACAAAATTATATTACATCCAATCTCCTGAAGCTCAACTGAGGCATAATTCAATCTTTTGCAGTACTGATAACATTTCCCACAAAAATCATCATGCAATAAAAGTGTTTGCTGACCAAACTAAAGGAACCCATTGTAGAGTATTGTATTCGTTGTCCATTTTCAGGACCTGACATTTCTGACATTTGCCTTTTACAGATTGTCTTGTGTAACATGAATTGGAAGGTTAGTAGCTGATAGTGAATATCTAGTCACTCCTTTCTGCAGAAATAATAAAGCTGTGGGCAGATAGTGCAGTTGGATACATGTTCACACTAGAAAGAGGCTTGAGCAGTAAATATCTGACAAACCACTAGTCTGCAAGCTAGCAGGGCTCCGGAAAAATGCTAGATAAGACAAGTCTGTATCCAAAGGATGAAGTACTTTCTGAATATCATAAAGAATGTACTCCTCTGGTAGGGTGGGTAAACTTATCGTACCATGCAGCTATCTGTCGAAGAAATAATCAACTGCTTTATTAAAATTCCCACCTACTGTTTTTCTAAGTGAAATTATGGTCTCTGTGAAGAAATGTAAATCTGACTGATCTTTGTCTTTTTGGCACATAAATGCATCCTAGAATAACCCTTCCCTGCAAATATACTAACTTGCACAAAGACTGAGCTACATATAGAGTCCTGATGTTAAGGATCAATAGAACAATTGAGCTAATACATCAAAAGGGTATCCATTATAACAGAATAATTAAAACTACTAACAGTTCATCTCTTTACAAAATTTGTGAACATCAGCTTTCTCCCTTCATTTTCTGCAAGAATACTATACATGCATCAGACCTTTTAAATATGATTAAGGCATGCCTGTAGTTTACACCAAGTATTATTCCCCCATACATTCCAAGTTAGAAGGTGAATTACAGCTGAGGGAGAGTGTATATGACCTCTGTGCATTGGCCCAGAAGACAAATGTTCTTTGTATACCATGATAATTTGATATAAAATCTTATGACAAGCTTGACTAATATCACAAAATGTATCAAACTAAACTTGTTTTTCAAAAAAGAATTTCCATAAGATCTCAAAGTTTGGCTGGAAACAAGAATGAGAAAGATAAAAAGGGCTTTAGCACATGATGATAACAGGGTAACCCAACTCCATGGAAACCTTCCTCAAAGATTGAAGACATTGCACCTGCTTGAACAACCTATTATTAAGAACAGTTCCTAAAAGGCAAAATAATAACAGAATAATCTTAATCCAAGCAAGGCTGTTTCCAGTCAAAAATCTTTTATTAAGTACACAGACAAGCGATCCAAGTAAAACAAAAATAGAGTAATAATTTCCTCACAAGCTTTCTAAATATATATATATATATATATATATATATATATATATATATATACTTTTTATCAGGCATGGGAGTGGTTTATTGTGCTGTAAAACGGATTGCTTGTCTGTGTACATAATAAAGGATTTTCTACTGGAAACAAACTGCCTGACTTGCTTGGATTACTTTTGAATACTTAGTAATGCTGTACAATTATATATTTTCTATTATTACTTTTTGTTTTGTTTTGTTTTGACTTAAGACGAGTTTATGTTCGTTACTTCTACTACTACTATCTGATCTGATTAATATACAGTGATTAACTAGAAATTTATGGAATGAAAATCTTCCACACAGAGAAGTTTCTTACACTGTTTTGTTTTTGGACCCACTACACTTTAGTGGGTTGTTTTGAGACTTCGTGGATACCACGGGGATTACTTGTAAATAAATGGATAAACACAATTTTTGTATGCGACACTTTACCAAATTTTCATTTTGGAAATGTCAACTTAATGAAATACCAGGCTAGCCTGTAAATGGTTTTAGCAAGCTATGTGACAGTGTATAATTCAATAGTTCAGGTAGGGAATGAATTTGTATTTTTGAAGGGTCTTAAGATGATAGCATGGAACAAAAATTCCCCAGGGCAAAAGATGTCTGTTTTTCACACTTATGTACATCCTTTTAATGTCACATATGATGAAATTCAGAAAACAGTTGTGACTAGGTATAGAGCTACTGTACTGTGTACAATGGCATGCAAATCATATCTAATTCTTACAACCCCAGGCTAGCACATGTACCACTGAGTAACATACTAATGAGGTAGAAACTCACAGAATTAAAAAAAAGTATCATTAACACCAAGACACATTACTAAGACATCCAGATAAACAGAGTATGTCTTAGAATTCCCTTTAGAGGCAATGTATGGCAACATATTCAGAAGGAAGATAGGCAAGTAACAGCCCATTTGACAGTTTAATATTAGTTGATTTGCTTGATCTCATTAGGCTATGGATTACTTGCTTGGGAAATATTAGGTGGTATTTCCACAGAATGGGGAAATTTGACCTTGACTGATAAAATGTCCTTACTGTTTTCACAGGAGGAGTGCTAGAGCATGGTTTCTGGCCTAGAATATGTTTGTCATTGCTTGGAGTGTAGAGAAGATGGTTGAGTTTTCCATGATGAATTTGTAATAAAAAAAGGAATCAGCATTGATGTCTTATCAGAATAAGTTCATTTAAAAATGAACAGTGTTTTGAATGTACTAGTGGTTGGTTCTAATAAGATGTAGTCATCTGTTTTGGGAAGGCAAGGATGTGAAGTGGAGTCACATGTTACTAAAGTTGAAGGTTGTAATTCCAAACAAATGATATGAATGGAAACCAAAGATTCAAGGAGAGGAACTGATGCCACAGTATTATAAGCTGAGTCA
Organism: Protopterus annectens; assembly: GCF_019279795.1. Classification (NCBI taxonomy): domain Eukaryota; kingdom Metazoa; phylum Chordata; order Ceratodontiformes; family Protopteridae; genus Protopterus; species Protopterus annectens. The sequence continues at coordinate 1,612,362,740 of NC_056737.1, forward strand.
CAGAGGAAAAGTACTCTGAGTTTTTGGCTGGGACCCTTGGTTACTTTATGGCGAGGCAGTGCTGCAGGCAGCAACTTAATGGATGGGTTACATAAGGATAGGGTTTTCTTTGAGCATGGTCTCATTCTTAGATAAATTATTGGTCATAAAGCACTGCACATGTAGTATGACATATTTTAGTCCTCCAGAGGCTGCAGAAACTGTTTCCTATATGCAGCCTTGTAGACATCTACCACTATATATGTGTATGTTTGTGTACGTGTGTGTGTGTGTGTGTGTGTGTGTGCGTGTGTGTGTGTGTGTGTGTGTGTGTGTGTGTGTGTGTGTGTGTGTGTGTGTGTGTGTGTGTGTGCACGTGCATGTATGTAGGAGGATCTTCAGTAGCTGCTGCTGTACCCAGGGTGTCTGATGACCATGATAAGTTTGACATTTAGACCATCATATAGTCCCTCCTCCTCAAAATCCCCACATATGTATTTTTAGATACTCCCTGTCTGTTTTACGGCATGACTAAAACATGGTGTGTGGAGTATAACAAGGCAGTAGCCATGCGACTAAGGAATGGCTCTCACAGCTGCAGCTAATGGCATACTGGATGGTACTGTTTGTGATTTGCCCAGTACATTGTGCAACACAGCAGGAATATCATATGCTATCCTATCTTCTACACCACAGTATACGTAATTAGAAATGCAGATGTGCCCTGTGAGATCTACTTTACATTACAGACATTTCAGAAGGTTGAAAGGCTAAATATGTAGTTGAAATTATTGACCTTCAGAAAGTTGAAACCAAAATTAAGAGCAATCATATCTTCTTTGCAGGGGGCAAGCCCTTCTGCACCCCACACCTGCTGCTGTCTAAATATACCAATTCCAAAATCACACTACAATGGAGAATGGGCAAATTATCTGTTACCCACTATACAGTGATCTCAGTTTATTTATTAAACATTTGTTTATACTGATAATCCATCTGGGCAGTTTGCACATTCTTAGCGGAGGCCCGGGGAGAAAAGCTCCACAGAAAAAAACAGCACGGTACAATTCAATACAATATAATGACATCAAATACATAGGGGAGTAGATTACAGCAAAAAGAAAGATAAAAACAAATTAGCAAACATTTCAAGTTAAAAAGAAAATAGCAAGAATTTCAAGTTCAATATGTACAATATGTAAACAAACGTTCTTGTGGTTTACAAAAGTTAAATTCAGTTATTAAGTCTAAATTGTATATTTAAAAACAGAACTGATGTCACTTATTGTACAGTATGCATTATTAGTTTTTGCTTGTATAGTTTACAGGTTATGAAGGTGCTAGCTGAGACTGAAGAAAAAAATAGATGGCCATCCCAAGTACAGGGTGGGGAGGGGGAGATTAAGGAGGAAGGCAGGAGAGGGGAAACCCATGTGGGGTGGGTGTTCTAGGAGGAAATGGGTGGAAATGGATGGAAAAGAAGAAGTGAAGGATAAAAAAGTGGTTGTGAAAAAGAGGTGGATGTTGGAAGTATTTGCTTAAGTTTAGCCAGGAAAGTACATGAGCAGTGCCAGTTGTTGGTTAGATGGTTCGTGAGAAGTTGTTTGAACTTGGCAGAGTAGGTGGTGTTAAGGATATTCTGGGGAATGGAGTTGCAGGCTTTGGTGATTTGGTTGAAATATAGGGAGTCACCATAGCTGTTATTAGATTTAATAACTTTTAGTAGGAATTTATTGGTGGGTCTTAGGGTTCTGTGGTTTGAATATGGTTTGACGAGTTGGTAGAGTGATGGGCAGTTTTAAGGTTTGGTAATGATGGTATTTGCAGTGGTAATTTGGTGGAGGGAGAGGAGGTTGGGTATTTCTAACCAGTTTAGTTTAAGTGCTAATCAGTGGTGGGATCTATATGTGGAGTTTGTGGCAAATTTGGCAATTTTGTTATAGCATGCCTCCATTCTGGCTAGATCTGTTTTTTTTTTTTTGTTTTTTTTGAGGTTATGTATAGCAAAGTACAGAGAAGATGGGTTCTAGCAATGGCTTGTCTGGTGGAGTTAGTTAAGAACTGCTTGGCCCTATAGAGTGAGGCAAGTTTGATATGGGTCTTTTTAATGACTAGGGCAACATGTTTGTCAAAAGTCAGGTTACTGTTGATGGTGACCCCTAGTACTTTGGTTTGGGGAACAGGTTCTATTTTTGTATTATTGGCTAAGTAGATTATAAATAGTGTTATTTGGATGATGGGCTTTTTGTTGGAGAAAATGATTAATTTAATTTTGTTGGGGTTCAGGATTAGTTGCTGCTTGGAGAGGTAAATTTCTATGACTGAGAAAGACTTTTGGGTTATTTCTAGAAGTTGAGACAGGAGGGAATAGCGCAGATTAGGGTAGAATCATCTGCATATTGGACTGTGGTTGCCAGGCTGGTAGCTGTAGGTAGTTTATTGGTGAAGATTGAGTGGGCCTAAGATTGATCCTTGAGAACTCCAACTGAAATGGACAACAATGATGATAGCACATTTTGCCATTTCACAGCTTGTTGTCTGTCTGAGAGATAGCTGTGAAACCAAGAGAGAGCTGAGTGAGATACATTTAATAATGCCAGCCAATTCAGTAGCTTTTGATGAGATACTGTATTGAATGCTTTGGACATATCTAAGAATATAGAGGCAACTTGTTGCCCATCATTTTTTAGATGGGTAATAGTATTTGTGAGGGTTAGTAGGGCAGTTGTACTATGCTTAGGCCTAAAGACATGCTGGGAGTTGGTTATCAGATTATTACTAGTAAGGTGGTCCATAAGCTGGGACTGGATGCATCTTTCGAGGATTTTTAGATAGTGGTGAGAGTATGGCAATTGGTCTGTAGTTGTCAAATTCTGTTGAGACACCTTTTTTCTTTAGAGGAATGCTATAAGAATTTCTCCAGAGTTTAGGCATGCAGTTTTCTCTGACTGATCTATTAATCAATAGAGTGATAGGATAAGCGATGGTGTTAGCAGCTATCTTGAGATATGTATTGGGTAGTTGATCAGCTGCAAGGGTACAAGTCTGGATGGGTTTAAAAGAGAAGGTACTAGTAGCAGTTGAGGTCTGGGGTGCTACAGTTGGTGGGGTATTGTCTTTTATTATTTAGAGAGATAAGCTGGAGCTTATAAAGAAAAAATTGAATTGTGTGGCTCAACTGTCTTTGGTGTTGGAGGTGAGGTGGTGGGGATGGAGTTAAAAATTGACTAGGTTGAAGAAGTTTTTTGATATTATTCCAGAATGGTTGGGGATTATTGTGATATCATTGTTGAATCTGAGTATGGTAGGTTCTCTTATCATTTTTGATTTGAGATTTAGATTTGTTTCTTAAATGATGGTAAGATTCAAAAGAGCTTTGTTTTTGTTACTCTGTGGTAGTAAGTCCATGCCTTATCTCTGTTCCCGAGTAACTGTTTGGTTTCTTTAGACAACCATGTAGGATATTTGGATTTTACATTAACCTTTCTGATAAGAGCTAATGTGTTTAGAATCTCAAGGAATTTATTACCGAAATATTAAACTGCAGGGTCAGGTGGAGGTGTGAGAGTGGGGACCAGTCAAAGTGTAGTAGTAGAGATTTCACGGTGGTTACTGAAAAGTGTTTATTGCTTCTAATTTGTCTGTATAATGTAGATATGGGGATGTTTGTTCCATGTCTGAGTAGGAAGGGGTAAGTGGTCACTTCGGCTGTCTGGGAGGCAACCTGAGTGATAAACAAGTGCCAGTTTATTGGTTAAGATCCAGTTGCGAACTGACTGTCTGCCTCTGTGCTTATCTATCCTGGTAGGTGAGTTTATAATTTGGGTGTATCCACAGAGATTTATGAGATTAGAGGGACAGTCTGAGGAGCAAGTATTCCAATCATTATTGAAATCCCCTATAATTATGGTCTCCAGTTGAGATGAAGAGGATGACCACGAGAGTAAGTCTTTGAATTGTAGAAAGGTTGTTCCTGGGAGGGATGTAGACTGTGATAGTGTTTATGTATTTGTCTGGGTTGATTTCAAGTTGACAGGTTAGTACTTTGCTGTCGTTTAGAGTTGGGGTAGATTGGATTCTTTGTAGTTTTAGTTTTATCTTTAGGCTACCCCTCCACCACATTTCTTCATTCTGTCTAGTCTGTGGATATTGTAGCCAGGAGGTAAGAGTTCATTGTCTATAATGTGGGGTTTTAGCTAGGTTTCAGTTAAGATAGCTATGTCAGGAGAGTATAGGGAGATGGATGCATGGAGGTCGTGAACTTTATTTACTAGACTTCTTACATTCATATTGATGATAACAATGCTGGGGGTGTTAGATCTCAGGGTAGTGATATGGGGGAGGGTGGTATGTGATATTTGTGGTGTTTGCTGTGTTGGTTTGGGGCCTAGGTTTGAGTGGATGTAGCCACTTAATTTCAGTTGCAATTTTTTGAGATGGAGCAGGTGTGGAGGTTTAGATATTAGTATAGTAATCTTGTGCTCCAGATGTGGGCAGTTAAAAGAGTTCCCTTTCACTTACTCATAGCTGATGTTTTGAAGATCAATATTTTTAGCTCAATGTTTAGCCTTTCCACCTTCTGAACCATTGATAATATGAACAGGACCTTCCCTGTAACAATCATGATGCTTATGAGAGGCATCAATAAGCCACAGCTATATTGTGGAAGGGCTCATGTTATAATGCATATTTTCCAACATAATGACCTTTTTACATTTCGCAATGAATGTTAAACAGCTTTCAAACTACACCCCCCCCCGGCATTGTTAGTCAGCATTCCCAATAGATGTGTCTTGCTCATTTTTGTATTAGCATTGTCTTAGGGTTATGCTTCTGAAGGGAGATAGATCATTTTAGTGCTGTCATTGCACATGTGATGGCCCCTCTTTACCCTGGGCCAGGAATCAAGTAGCCTCAATCCTCACCACTAACATTTATGAGAGATGTTCATTAAAAAACAGGAATGGATTTACACAGTATTTCAAATACAGCTCTCTGCATCAAGCACATTTTCCCTCAAGAGAACACAGGGAACCTGCTCCAGACCTGGGACTGGACTCTGTGTTTCTTCAGATCCCAAGCAAGACTCACCTTGGAGCACTGTGTTCCAGTTCCAAGTGTCTGACAAACACACTTGAATATCTGATTTTTCACACACACACACACACACACACACACACACACACACACACACACACACACACACACACACACACACACACACACACACACATATCTGGGAAAGGCTGGGGCAGATTCACCAGCTGTGTTCCCTTTCCAGAATGTAAGGTAGATTGCTGCCAACAGTCAAATACTTTAAGGCTCTTACAAATAGTAACCGATTATACGGTGTCAAATTAATACTGATATAAATGGTTGAGTGTGACTGAAGCAATAAGGCTTATTGCAGTGGCCACAGTGTCACTAAAATAAGCACAAGTACTCGCAAGATGTTAAAAGTATTGTCTAAATGACCAGACACAATGAAAAGATATAACAATATTTAATAATGTATATTAAAATAGGAAACAGGAAACTTCAGAGTTCAATTCACAGGAAATATAAAAATAACAGCTGGATCGAATCTCACAGATGCAGACTGTCTCCAGTTAACTCACTTAGTATGACAACACAAGATGTACTGCTGAGATGCTCACTTCCACAAGGTGAGATGAGATACTACACACTAACTGAACTGACTCAACAACTGGACTGCTAACAACAAATCTGTGATAACTGACATAGATCTTTTATATCAGATTAAAAAAAAAACTAACAAACAAACTGCTGCTGCTAGAGTTCTGACCTTCAGCTGGTTATAGAATTACATCACATCTAGTCATCTGATTCTGCCATAATACACATTCAGAACTCTGTTAAGATTCTGTTGCAGCATTTTTAACATAAGCAACTTTTACAAATACATTTTTAATACAAGCATCTGTACAAATCAGTGTGACAGTCAAATGACATAAGATTATTTACAAAACTTTAGCCAGACATGCCGGCATATGCCAGCCATGTACTGTCCCACTTCTCCTGGCATGGCTGGCAATACCTCACAACATCACATCTCCCCCCCTTTGAAAACTCAAACTAGTTTTTCTAGTGACCCTGGAAAAATGTTGTTTGAGGGAAATGGGGTTGTCTGGAAACATATTAACCTATACCCTGTCTCGAGAATCCATTTGCATTGGCATTGCTGTAATATGGACTGGCTAATACAAGGGGTCCTCCCAAAAGCCTTTTAAACTTTTGGAATGCCTTCTTGCAGACTGTGGCCCACACTGCTTTAGCTGTCCTGTTTTTCCTTGTCAGGTCTGTGAGGGGAGCAGCTATTGTACTATAATTGGGAATTAACTTTCTATATCTATAGTACTTCACTGTCCCCAAGAATGTTCTCACTTGCTTTTTGGTAACAGAGGCAGGCCACGCCCGAATAGCTTCCACCTCAGCAGGTTTTAGCCTAATCTTACCACTCCCCACTCTATGTTCCAGGTAATAGACCTCTGCCATACCCATCTGATTCTTACTGGGCTTAATGGTCACCCCTGCCCTTTGCAGTCTGCCCAGGACATCCCTGACATACTGAGGCTTCATTATGTTAACATAGTACAGTTTGTGCCCCTGCCTCCTTCCAAGCAGGTTTATCATATAATTAATGCCATTGACCTTCCTTACCACTTTGATGGGTCCCTTCCAAGCTGGGTGCGGCTTATTGTGTCTGACAGGAATGAACACCATAACATGTTCTCCCACAACATACTCTTGAGCTCCAGCATTGCTGTCATACCGGACCATTTTCTGATGTTGGGCTCCTGCCAGGTTCTCCTGGGCCAAGCCCATGAGCTCCATAAGTCCTGCCCTGAAGTTTAGGATATATGCCATAACAGACTCCTTGTGGGATTCACACTCACCCTCCCACACATCATGAATCAAATCTAAAGGCCCCATCACCCTATGCCCATACAACAATGCAAAGGGTGAAAAACCTGAGGATTCCTGGGGTACCTCTAGTAAATGGAGCAAGTATTTGTCTCACTCTCTCTTAAACTGGTCTGCAAATGCACATAGCATGGTCTTTAGTGTAGACCTCTCCACAACAACATTAGTCTGTGGATGGTAGGGGTTGGTCTTTAGGTGCTTCACCCTACAATGCTTCCACAGACAAGCTAGCAGGTCTGACATGAAATTGGCACCTCTGTCAGTGAGTATTTCTCTTGAGAAAACTACCCTGCTGAAAATCTCTAACAAAGCATTTGCCACCTTCTCTGCTTCAAAGGAGTACAGAGTCACCTCCTAGGGGTATCTGATAGTATACTCTACTACCAGCAGGATATACTTCTTCTCTGTGGAACATGGGGTACTCGAGGCCCCACAATATCCATAGCTGTCCTCTGAAATGACTCCTCAATCACACACAAAGGCATCAATGGAGCTTTGGCCTTGTCTCCTGCCTTGACTACCTTTTGGCACTGCTCACAGGTCCTGTAGCACCCGGTTACATCCCTTGCAATCCCAAGCCAATAAAGATTCTGCATAATATGACTCTTGGTATGCTTTATACCTATATGACTTGCAAAAGGAATGTCATGGGTTATGACTAGAAGTGCCAGATGGTAGGCTTTGGGCACTACAAACTGCTGCATTATCTCACCCTCTAGCCCTCCCTCAGGGGTCCACTCTCTGTACAGTAACCCTTTATTCCAGTACACAGACTCCCCTTTTCCTTGAGCATCAGGTGCCTCTTTAGCTACCTCTCTCAAGCCTTGTAAGGTAGGTTCTGAAAACTACCTGTCTCAACTCTATTTTCCTGAAACTTTTCAGCTCTGGTTTCACAGGAAGCCTAGTAGCTTCTGACAATGGTGCCTCCCTGTTAGCCTGGATATTACCACTCACTCCTGTCCTTAGAGTCACCTTGTCCACAGTAGCATCAGTACCTACCAGCAGCTGTGGTTCACTTTCAGGCTCACTGCTATAAGGCAGCTCCCTCAAAATAACCACATCACCAGCCCCAACTTTAGGCATAGGGTCTGTCTGGGTCTCCCCCAGGCTACCAGACCTACCTGCCTGTCTCCAAGCCTGATTGCATGTAATTGTATGCACACAAAGTACTACATTATCAGAATTATTCCCTATTAAGACATCTGCAGGGATATCCTTAAACACACCTAACTGCTTGTTCCCTTTTCCACCCTCCTAGTCAAGGTTACCCTAGCCAAAGGTATTTGGAATGGGGTCCCTCCTAAAGCTCTAACTGGTGTAGACTGCCCAAGCAAGTACTACTCTTCTTTAACCACAACTGGCTTCACAATGGTTATGTCAGAGGCTGCGTCTCTATTAACAGTGGCCTGTCTTCCATCCACTAAGCTAGGACACAAACTCCGGTGATAGTTTGGTACCTCTGTTGTCTACAGACAACTTACCAATGACACTTGGTTATTCCCACTTACTGGCTCCTTGACCTTTTATTCCCCATCTTGCTTCAGTGGACATTTGTATGCTACATGGCTCCTCTGGTTACATTTAAAACATCAAACCACTGATCTGGCAGTGTACCTGAACTAGTGGCTTCCCCTGTTACTGGTAGATTGCATTGGGGTGATTTAGGATACCCAGTATGGGTTCCCTTATATCCATGTGCAGCATCGGGTATCCCTTTCTTATGCAGTGATGCCCTGCTTGCTAAGTAGAGATCCCCTTTTCTCTCCAACTCATCTGCAGAGTTACATTCTCGGTCTGCCAACCAGATTTTCATATCCTCATCCAAAGTGCTAAGAGTCATCAAAGGTCTGCCAGCCTTTCAAAAGTGGTGACCTGACAACCACTCACCCACCTATGAAAGTAAGTACTTAACTCAGCAATATAATGACATACACTTTCATGTGACTTGTGCCTATGCTCACAAAACGTTTTTATGTAAGCTTCAGGTGTTAGCTTAAAACAGTGCAGTAAACATTTCTTTACTGTAGCAGAGTTTAAACAATCAATATCAGACAATTTAGAAACAGCAGTGACAGCTTTACCATGGAGTAAGGTGGTCAGGACCCATACCCAGAGCTCTTGGTCAACATTATACTGTTTACATACTCTTTCAAATATATGAATAAAACTATCAAAGTAATCTCCGTCTGTAAATTATAAAAGACATTTACTGACCTTTATCACTTCTGGGATCTGGTTATTCTCTTCCCCATTACCTCCATGTCTTGGATAAAGAGTCAACATATCCCGCTCATGTTGTTGCTGCTTTTGTTTTTCTTCAGCCTCCAATTGTCACAGTCTCTCATGTTATTAAATCTCCAAATGCCAGTCTGTCTTTTTCTTTGATCTCCAAATGTTGCAGTCTCTCTTCAATCTCTAAACGTTTGGCTTCAAATTCATGTTGACGCTGCTTCTCTGTTTCGTCATTCTACAAATACTTGGCCTCCAGTTCAAGTCTCTTTAACTCCAGATGGATTTTTGAGTCTTCTGAGGAAAAGGTGAACTGTCCTGTTTCCAAAGGCTGCACATCCCCATCACCGGACTGGCAATCTCCCTGGTTGCTGGACTGGACCATGCTGCACTTGCTATTAAGGCTAAAATCATATCCTCTTTAGTCACTGCTGAGATGCTCACTTCCACAAGGCAAAATACGGTACTACATACTAACTGAACTGACTCAACAATCGAACAATTAACTACAGAACTGTGATAACTGACATGGATCTTTTATATCAGATTCCAAAGAAAAACAAAAACAAATAAACTGCTGCTGCCAGTGTTCTGACCTTCAGCTGGTTATAGAATGACATCACATCTAGTCACCTGATGCTGGCACAATACACATCCAGAATTCTGTTAAAAATCTGTTGCAGCATTTTTAACATAAGCAACTTTTACAAACAAATTTTAAAACAAGCATATGTACCTGATGCTGGCACAATACACATTCAGAATTCTGTTAAAATCTGTTTCAGCATTTTTAACATAAGCAACTTTTACAAACAGATTTTAAAACAAGCATCTGTACAATTCAATGTGACAGTCAAATGACATAAGATTATTTACAAAACCTTAGCCAGCCATGCTGGCCTATGCCACATATACAATGTTCCACTTCTCCTGGCACAGCTGGCAATACCTCACAATGTCACATCATGACCATTATGACTTAGAGTATATTTTCTTTTTTAAAAGTTTCTTTTAGGTTATATATATATATATATATATATATATATATATAAAACACAGTAAATTAATGGACACCTATATTGTTAGCAAAGTTAATATGTATAACATTGATAATTCTATGGCTTTAATACTGTGAAAAGTAGGACATAAAACGAAGAACTCCTGAGACAAACACTATTGCACATCATCTTTTATAATTAAATAGAAGTATTAATTAAACAAACACATCAGTGTAGTAAAACATTTGGGAAGTTCAGTAGATCAATGTAAACACTATATTAAATTACTGTTATTTGTGACAAAACTATCAGCAGTTTAAATATTGTACCACTGAATGATGGAAACGTTATGTTAAACAGAGCATAGTCAACTAGCAAAATAAAGAAAAAAGTCATTAAGAGCAGCATTTAGCCATTGCCACACAAGATTTATTAATTTGTTAGATGTTCGCTTTGAGCTGTAATATAAGAAGGAATTAAGAATCTGTAATAAGATGAGTATGTATCATACTGATATATAAGTGAAATTTGATTGTTTTTATGTAGCAGTTTGTGTAGTACTTATCTTGCAAACAACTTTGTTTTCAGCAGATGAACACATCTCACATTTGGCATCATTTAGAAGAATACTAGAATTTGACAAGGTATTCCAAATGGCTCAGTAGAGATATGTTGGAGACAAAACAAACTACTGTAATATGCAAAAAACCCACAAGTTTCCAGTTTCGTGAAAATTAAATTGGACGTTAGATATAAATAATTACATTTCAAGATAGAAAGCAGAACATGCAGAAAGTCAGGCATAACAAAGTAAACAACAGAAATAAAAACACAGTAAATTAATGGATACCTATATTGTTAGCAAAGTTAATAGAATAATACAATTTCACATGATATTAGCCTATGATGACAATGTAAATGCATACTGAAAAGCAAATAAATGTTTGTTTCAATGCGTTGTGGAATCAATATACAAACAGTACATTATATTTTTCAGTGGTTATATTTTACAGAAATGATTGGATGCAAAATATACAGATAAATCTGTGATATATAAGACTATACATTAGGTTTGGCTATAGACTTGCAAGAGCACATTAAAGTTATATATGGTTATGAAACAGTACTAAAGTCAGTATATATATATATATATATATATATATATATATATATATATATATATATATATATATATATCTTCAATGAATGGAAAAGGCAATCATAAATAACACAAACATGCCAATGAGTGAGAAAAGTTCAGGCACTTGACAAAAAAGCTGACCTTAGGCTTCCTCATCCCTCCCTCTGCATGCTTGCCTACTGTTCGATAATTGTTTGAACCTGACTCCCTATTTGTAAAGCTGTATGCCCTGACTTCACAATATCATTTTGTCAGTATATATCAATGTATATCAATATATATCAATATTATATATATATATATATATATATATATATATATATATATATATATATATATTTATATATATATATATATATATATATATATATATATGTATATATATATATATATATATATATATATATATATATATAAAACAGTAACTGAAAGTGTAAGTAATAGATTTGAGTTACATGCTATAATACCCACTTTTTTCCTGTAGTCCAAATTCTTTGTTTACTGTAGTGACTCAAGACTGCCAGAAAAGCAATCATTATGGAATCCAAAACTGTCTTTGAGAACAATTCCCACAAAACAAGGCACTCACATAATACACATATTAGACATAAAATACACAATCACAGTAGAAAACCTATCCCTTTCCTTAACCCTCAATCTATCCTTAACCTGCGAACAATCACAGACATGCATGTACATACGCACATAGACACACAGATATTAAGCACAAATGCCAAAACTTACTTTAAAAATGAAAATGTCACCATAACTGCTCAGTTCCACTTACCTAACATTTGATGTTGTACCATTCCACACATCAAACAAATTGCTTACTTTTGACATGAAAAGAATGGCATTTGATGAACTAACCACTTAATTAGATGATAAGTAAAATGGAACAGCTACATATGTTCATATATATGAGGGCAGATAAAATAACTGAAACTGTCTAATGTTGAGATTTGTTTTGTCGGCATAGTGTGGTCAACGCAACATATAGTCTACAGGTGTGCGAGACTGACAATTCCTGGGGCAGAGGAATATGACCGCTCCTCAGTGATTTGGCAATCTGAGAGAAAATATATATTATTAGCAGGGTGTTGATGAGGTGCATTCCCCTGCCACCCCCTGCAAGAAATATAATTTTTACAGTTTGGTTTGTTGTTTGGTTTGCATGCTGCAAGGGTATTCCTACACGTGTGTACTGATGTGCTGATGTTTGCATTGTCAACTTTTTGCTGTCAGTGCTATTGACATTATTATTTGTGCATTTTGATTAAAGTACGTAGTGTTTTATATATATATATATATATATATATATATATATATATATATATATATACGGTTCCACTTCATATCATCGAATTATCATTTCATTGAATTGCAAACCATCGAGACCAAATCGTCGAAAACCCATTTCATCAAAAACTCATTTCATCGAATCTCAAATCATTGAAAACTATGAAGCAACTACAAATAACATCCCAGACACTTTGTACTATGTGTATGCAGGGGGGCAAGCTCCACCCCCCACACCCCCCCGTAATTAAATATACCAACTCCAAGGTTGCACTACAGTGGGGGAAAAAGGTAATTTCCTAACCCCACTGTATTGGAATGTTATTTGTAGTTGCTTCATAGTTTTCAATGATTTGAGATTCGATGAAATGAGTTTTCGATGAAATGGGTTTTCGACGATTTGGTCTCGATGGTTTGCAATTCAATGAAATGATAATTCGATGATATGAAGTGGAACCATATATACACATACATGCACACATACACACATGCGTGTGCATATGTGTCTGTGTGTTTGCACACGCACGTCTGGTTATAGTCTGTAGGAGTAACCACTCAAAAGAGTGAACACTCTTTTTCTTGTTTTTCAGCCTACCAGTTGCTTTGCATGAGTGATCGCTATACATCGGGTATGGAAATTTGCCCTTTCCTTGCTGTTGTGTAATCTTGGAGTAGGTGTATATAATTGGGGGGGGATGCTAAATCATTTTAGAGTCAGTCTAAAATTATCACTTTTGGTCTCCGGAATAGTATTTGATGAGGCAATCACATACTCACACTTACAGACAAATACACATGTATGATACACACACACACACACACACACACACACACACACACACATACATACATATATGTAAAATGTGTGTGTTTGTGTCTATGTGTGTATGCGTGAGAGTGGAGGTAAAGGCACCACATCAAGGGTATATGGAGCTTTTCCCTTCTGTAATAGCACCGGAGTTTCTTTACTCTGGTAGTTTATTTTTGCTGTGCTTTGTACACTGCAGTTAGTCAATGTGTATGATTTAACACAGCCAATAATGTGAGTCGTGAGACAATTAGACTCAATAATATCTACTAGATCCAAGTTTTGCAAGTATTAAGAAAGAATTCTAAGATAAATAGTATATATAAATATAATGACTAAATCTAAATGTTAGAGAAAAATGATTGTTTAAATGAAGTTAGGTTCTGTATTTTTTGTAGTAATCATCTTCTGCTGAAAATGTAATTTTTGTGAGCAAGCAATTGCTTCTTTGGTATTTAACATGGAACAGGTTCATTATACATGAGAGAGTAGAGAGCATGCTCACGTTGACCTTTCCTGCAGATGATTCTTTGAACTGGCTTTTGGATTTTGGATGTATTTAATGAAAAGGAGCTTGTGAGTTCATGAAATGACTTTACATATTACAATCTGGTACCAGATAAAACGAAAGATTTCACACATTTTTATAGAATGATGTGCTTTTAGCTGAAAGTACTACATGTCATTGGCATACAAAATGTATCATTGTGCATGATATTATCAGAGTCAGTACATACCAGTTGGAGTGGGTATGTTGATTATTGTAGGAGATAAGGTGGGGGGTGGAGAAAGATGTCAATTAACAAGTAGTATATTCCTGTAGTCCACATTACTTTCCTAGTCAGTGCTGTTATCTGTACCTTACAAGTCTTACTGCACTACCCTGTAGCCTTATTATGATCAGTGATATGGCTGCTGTCATCATTACACATGAACCGGTTTTACCTGCGGTATACACCTCTTACCTAGTATACCTGTAGAGGTGATGTTTGTTAACACTGACTAACTGTTTGTACACATACGCCCGGATTCCGGGTTGATATTTTGCTCTATTCTAGCCAACTCTTTCTGCACAGACTCTGGCCATGTGTTGACCACAATCTGGTGTGCCTGGCCCTCTTCCATCTTTAGTGACCTGACACACACATATACATGGTTTTCTACACAGTTATATTATGTAGCACAGTGTGGGTGACAGTGACCAGCGATACTTTGTTATTCGGAGAAACTGCAACACTCACAATCCCCTACAATACCAGGGTGGACAGTCCCAGTACAGGTTATATTGGTCTGTATTTCTCAGCACAGTGTTCTTATCCAATGTACCTGTGGGAGCAATGTTTGTTAGCACTACCTGACTGTTGCCACACAACGTTCCAGATTACACATTAGTATTATGGGCATATATCTCACTCTGTTACTGTACACACTCTGGTCACAGCTTGACAACATGGGAGTGTAGATAGGACATACTTGCAATATTACTCTCCTAACAGTTTCGGGGGTTGCTACAGTGACAGGTATGTTGTCATGATGGTTGACAATCACTTGTATTCCCTGTTTGATGGCTACACATCTGGGATCATCCAACAGACTTACTAGGGGGACAGGCAGCAGATATGGGCACATATACTGGACATTCTGGCCTCATGTGTACAGTTGAGGGGTATGAATCTGTATGCAGTCTAATTCCACTTCCAGGATTCAGATCATGGCTGTGTCTGCTACAACTTAAACACTGTCCATCACAGTTGTGTCTGCTATGTTGATATTGCTGTATATCTCCAATCTGCTTTCTGTCTTATTAATCCCCTGTGCTTATGCATTCTGACCTTGTATAACAACACTCTTATACAGATTTCCTAAACAGTTATATATTGTAGGACTGTGTGGGGGCGACAGTGATGTGTAATACCTCATTATTCAGAGCAACTGCATATCATTCTTGCATTTCTGGGGACAGTGTTGGTATCTGTCAGACCTGTGGGAGGACTTTTTATTAGCACTACCTGAATGTTCCCACGCACAGTACCTCTGTCCACATTACTATTATGCACATACATCTCACTCTGTTACTGTACAAACTCTGACCACAGCTTAACAAGTTGGGTTGTAAGTGGGACATACATGGCTTCTTAGTCACATAAGGTATTGGGGAGTTGCTAGTGTGCCAGGTTTGTTGTTATAGATGTGTGTCATTCAGTTGTAATTCCTGTTTGCTGCCTATAAGTCTGGGATCATCCCACTGATGTTCCAGGGAGACGGGTTGATAGGCAATAGATATGGGCTACTTTAATAGACATTCTGGACATATTTGTACAGTTGTGGGGTATAATTCTGTATGCAGACTACTACCACTGGCAGGATTCGAACCGTGGCTGTGTGTGCTAAAAAAGCAAGAGTTCACATCTCAGTTGCATGTGCTATTTGGTTTATGTTGCCTGTAGTTTCCCTGTTTACTGTCTATGTGTCTCTCAGTTGTACTAAATTGCCTCTGGGGATTACACCTGTCATATACAGGCATTCCTACACATTCACTTTATGGTGCATGGTGTGGGTAACAGTGCTTAATACATCAGTACTATTACACAATTGCAAATCTACATTACAATATGATACCAGAATACACACATGCAGTCCAGCAGTTAGACCTGTTTTGTCAGAATATTACACTTTTATTGCCATACAAAAAAATATGAGACTCTTCCTGCCATATTCTCTAGTGTATGCAGTACTTGCCTTGAACAATACAAGTTTTATACTAGCAATTAATTTACTACTTTTATTTTTATTTCCTATGGCAGTAAAAGCATGAGTATTACTGACCTGCCTCACATCGCAACCATGCCAGGTGGCTGATGTGGGCCTCCTGGTTCATGGTCCACTCCGTTGCAGCTGTGGGGAACATAAGAGGAATATTTAACCATACCTATCCATGATATACCTGAGCTGGCACTTATTACACACATACTGGGGTGACACATACACACATCTGGAACATCCCCTGATGCTCTAGCCTCTTGGAGCCACTCCTCCAAGAGGTCCCCCTTCCACCACTTCAGGTCGGCATAGTGGTGCTTGACCTGATCACCAGTTCGGGGTATGCCAGTGGCACTGGTGAGGTCACAGGCGAGATGGTCCCAGGCCTCCGCCTTACATTGAGAGCACTGGTACTGGCCCTGCAGCAGTCTCTGTGCATGGTCTTTAACTAGGAGTCCTGCCATGACCTTGGACTCCTGGATGCACCAACGCTGCACCCGGAAGCACACTCCTTTTCACTTTACTGCCATAGTACCTGCAAGGGGAAGCTACAACCAGTTATGAGCTGTATTCCTGCCTCTTGGTTTTAAGTAGGGCTGATTTCCCACACTTATCCATGATTGGCCAGGTTTGAAAAGGCTAAGCTATGGGCAAACCTGCTTACCTAAGGTTGGCATTGTTTAAAGGGGTATACCACTGGGCACAAAGAGTTAGTTGGTCCACACATTGCTCACACATCCTAAGCTGGCCTATGCAATGCTTAGCATTGCTTACATTATACATCCATTATCATGCCTTTTTGGCATTGTGTTATTATTCATTACACCATATATGTATGCCTGGTATCCCTGATTGATGTGTATGTACACTCTGTGGGGTCCTTGTGTTTTATTGGGGACTTTGACACTCTATTACAATTACACCTCACTTCTGGGCTTACTACTGTACTCCAGTTCACATATTTGTGTTTTGTAATGGGTTATGGAACATATGACTGTATACTTATGCCTTTCACAGGTTCAGTTTGGTAATACTGTGGTGAGGACATGTTTACTACTACATCATTCTTCTGTACTTCTGTGATGGCTTGGTGGATAACTACTGGAATTAGGGTGCATAGGGTCCTGGGTTTGAGACCCACATGGCTGTTTATTTTGTGGATGGGCAGAAAAAAGGGCAATTGGATACAGAGTGATTAAGGCACTTTTGAGCACTTGTAAGTGGGTTTGCACAACAGTAAGCACTGCTAACCTGCCATTACATCTACTTACAGAAAGTTAGCTTTAGAATTGCTTAGCCAGTGTAGGCATTGCTTATTGCTATCCTCTTCAGCCTTTTAAGCTGCTTTAACCATAGCTAATGATGGGCATACTCGTGCACCTACGGTTAGCTTCACTCGGGGTTTTAAAAAAAATAAAAGGGTTTCTTCATTTTATTTATATGTACTGTTGCTGTTGTACACATGGGGGACTGTTGGTGGGAATATGAGGACACCTATGAGTGGTCTTGCTCATTTCTTATCCCTTTCTGCTATTCTACATTGCAGGGCATTACACGCTCCGTGTAAGCCTAGAAGCTCGGGCAGTGCACCTTATTAATATGCATGGCACGCTGCCATCCTACTCCTAAACAGTCGCTTCCATGCAGGACTAAGCTAGTCCTGCACGGAAGTTTAGTAAATCCGGGGGGGTATGCTTAACATCAACTCTTAGGAAGTGACTAATGATGTCCTAAAGCAGAAAAAGACATTTAAGCAACAAAAGTAACAAAAATCACCTTCTTTTATTACTTGGGCCTCTCACATGGCCACAAGATGAGACTGAGCCTTCATTGCTAAGGAAATCAGACACCTGAACTAGATCAGAACAGGAAAGTGTCTTCTTGCTATTGATAATTCCATTCATATAACAAATCTTCTGCAAAAGTTATTCTTATGATGAGTATCACTTATCATGTCACTGCAAAACAAAGGTATTTTTATCCTGGACATCTGGTATAATATTTGTTTTTATTAATTTTTTTTCATAGTAATACAAGTACTCAAGGGCATGATGTTCCTTTAATGACTTTAGCATAATACATAATATACTAGACTCAGAGAGTTTTAATTCATGCCCAAAATGAGCTTTGCTGAAACAGAGTCATCAATGGTAGCTTAATAATGAGAAACCTATGTAGACCATTTGTTCTAATTTTGATGGACAGTTTAGGCAAGAAATGTGAATTACGAGAAAATGGCAAAAGAAATTCCAAAACCAATGTACTGAGGAAGCTCCACCCTCTGATGCAGTTAAATGAGATGTTAAAACATTTGCTGAGTCATTTTCCTTTTACACTGTAGTCCTAATATAGCTGCACACCATAGCTTGGGCATTTAAAATTTTGTCCAAGATATAGATCATAAGATCAAAGGAGGTTACTAGGCTATTGGCTCTGAGGCTCTTATAACCCTAGCCAAGAGTTTAGCCCATATTTAGACAAATCAGCACCTGATGCCACTGTCCAGCAGGGACACGGGTGGGATCTCAGGGGTATATTTTCTGTTTCCCATCTAGTTATCCAGGTTGCACTTAAAAAGCAGTAAAGAAGTACTCTGCTTGACATGGGAAGGGAGTCTATTTCATAGATGGGGGAGTCTCTGGGACATATATCTGTCCTACCTACAAGTCCTGTTGATGCCACAGACCAAGTTGAGGTCACACATGTGAGTTACAATAGTGGAGCTTGACTTACGGATATGCAGCAGTCCCATCAAGGTGGGGTCCATGATCACCTTGTATGCCAGACAGCAGTCACCTCTAAGGTGTCTGTATTAAAATGAGTAGAGGGATAGGGCTTTTAGCCTATCTGTGTATGGTAGATGTTTGAGGCCCTGGATCTTGTTGATGAGGAACCTCTGTGGTCTCTTCAGCTACTGCATGTGCTTTGCGAGGTACATGCCAAAAGGGGCATTGTACTAAATATTGGGTCTTATAAGGAAGAATACAAGGATGCTATGACCTCCTTGTCCCTGGATGAGATACCATTACTTATGAGGTGGGCCATGTAGAAGGCTTTCCATACAACAGAAGCAACATGGTGGTCAAAAGTCAGATATCTATCAACCTGGGTGCCCAAATCCCTCATGACTGACTGCGTGCTTAGGATATTGTTATTGATGTGATAATTTGTGGGGACATCACTCTCCTCAAAGGAGATGATGATGGATTGTTTGGTATTCAGCTTGAGGCCATGTTTCTGGCACCAGTCATTTGTCTGAATGAGACCCTTTTGGAGGATGTCTACATCACTAGGGGGCATGATAACAGCACCCAGCTTCAGTCATCTGCAAACTTGGTCAGCCATAGCCCACTGGTTTTGGCCGGCAACTCAGAAAAGTATATCCCAAATAACAGAGTCCCCAAGACCAAACCCTGGGGAACGCTGCTTGTTACAGGTCTTTTGCTTGAATTGGCTTCCCCTATTTTGATTAGGTGGGTTCTATCAGTGAGCCAGTCTGATACCCATCTAGTAACATATGGATTGATGCCTAGTTGAGAGAGTTTATCTATTATGCTTGAGTGGGGAATAGTGTCAAAGGCTTTGGCCAGGTCAAGGTAGGTGGTGTGCACCATCTTCCCCTCATCCATGGCTTTGGTGACTGTGTCAAAGAAGGCAACCAAATTTAGCAGACATGACCTCCCCATGACAAAGCCAAACTGTGTGGGATCAAGTGTTTGGAGGTTGCCAATGTACTTGTTAATGAGGTCCATGATAATCCGTTCCATGGCCTTGCAGATCAGGCTAGTTAGGCTGATGGGTCTATAATTTCCCAGATTGGTGGACCTTCCACCTTTGTGTAAAGGGATGACAGTGGCTGTCCTCCACTTAGCTGGGATGAGGCTTTGGTTGAATAGGGTGCCTAATGTTGCTGCAGGTTCCTGCCTGAGTTCATGTATGATGCAGCCTGGTATGTTATCAGGTCTCATGGAGGTTGTATTTTTTCCTTTGAGAAAGCAGTGATGACCTGTTCCCTAGATATAAGAGGAAGGGGGCAGGTACTGGGGATGTCCTGATTTACTGATGGGGGACAGAGGGGTGAAGTTTTCACTGAATCTGTCAGCCTGCAAGTTTGCTATAACTATAGCATTTGTATATGTGGTGTCCTTGACCACCAGTTCTGAACAGATCTGGGTGCTTCTTTTGAGGTTGTGGACATATGTGAAGAAGGCCTTATGATTGTCTCTAGTAGATATGGTCAATTTGGACTTGACGTTTGCTTTAGAGGATTTCACTAGTGCTCTTATTTGCTTGTTCAGGCTACAGGAGATATTGCTACCAGACATTACTACCAATTGGGCACCTGCTCCTTCTTGGTCTTGGACAGTATTTTTTTTTTCCTTTTTTATAGAGTTTATTTATTGCAGATGTCCACCAGCCAGGTTTACTCTTCCTTGCAGAGGATGATTTAGCCCTGTTGGGTATTCCTGATTCCATGCATCTATATAAATGCTCGTATAGTGCTTTGGTGTAGTTTTGGATATTAGTGCCAGTTTCTACAGAGGGGGAGGGGGCTGTGAAGCTGTTTATACCATCCCTCAGGTGGCTGTAAGGAGCTTTAAAGAAGTTTTTATGTCTGATCCTAGCTTAGCTAGAGGCAGGTTGGGTGAGATGGTGACTTCGAAAGTGACCGCTTTATGGTCGGATCTTACCAGGGAGGGTGATACTACAGGGATGCTGCAGTGGTTACTCATGTTGGTTAATACCAAATTCAAGATATTATCACCTCTGTGGAGGCATTGACTAGCTGTTCCAAGGCATTTGCATTGACAAAATTGAGGAATCCAAAATGTATGTAGAACACAACTCAATACTAAAGACGTTCTCACCAAACAAAACCAGTAATAAAGTCCAAAAAATGAGAACAGTCACCACGAACAAATACCTTCTGTAAACAAGTTCCAAGTCAAACACAGTTCAAACTGAAGATATCCACGATAAAAGTGTAAAAAATCATTTATTGGAAACACAGGATGAGCGCTTTCGCATAGTTAGACTATGCTTCATCAGATACAAAACACAAAGTAATTTCAAAGTACTTAAATAACACAACTTTTGGCGGGCTCATTGAATTAAATTAAATTAAATTAAGCCTTAATTGCCTCTTAGCAGATTAAGCACATTACGACATTCAGAAGCAATTTAAAACCAGTAATGCATTCTTATTTCAGCATTCACTGTAAACAGACATCATATCACATTTCAAAACATCGTGAGGACCCTCAGAAAACAAAAAACTTTGTGAATTTCAAACCAAAGAGCATATGTATACGATCACACTGCAGCGATGCACAATCAGTAAAACTACCATAAAACGCCAACTCAAAGCGTATAGCATTTACAATATGTACATCACTTACTTGCCCAAGATTCCTCCATAAAGTATTGTTGCAGTGTTCCTGATCTCATAAACCTTGCGTATATTTAGATCCCATCCCTTTATTGTCAGGAGTCCCATGAAAAACAAATGTTTAGACACCATTCATCAGCGGAATAAAACTCCACGAAAAAACGTCAATAACCTGTCTACTGCTGCGAGTTAAACCTCACGCCATTTGCTATTGGCATCACATGTCTAGGTGCTCAGTAAGGAATACCTCCTATTGTAAGAAGTTATCCCCCCGGTCCTACTGCAAGACACTTCAATCCATCGGCTAAAGAAATTCAATATAGGTCAGCGTTAATACAAATTTGCACTTCATAAGGATCCTAATTCCTATAATTTAAAGCATACATAAAAGCATCTTTCATATTCCTATATTTTAGAACATGCATAAGTGTCTCACTAAATAGATGTAGAGAAATATAAAGAAGTGAAGCTGAAGTCACTGCGGGCACATACAATGGTACTCGAGTGGAATACTAGAGAGCACACCTAATGGTTCCAAATATCTCAATCAATTTCTTGCACAATAGAGTGAATCATATTACAAAATGCTTATTAAATCAATATTTAACCATAGAGCCCTTGCCTTTGACTATTAAGTCATAAATTAAAAGATATGTTATATATCTAAGAAATTACCAGAAATTCCATAAAATCACCATAATTTTCATAGCAATGATTGCTACAAAATATATATGGAAATATATGTGGATATAAATATAAACATATACCAAAATATGCAATAAAAGCATATCTATGCAAAAGACATGTATAAGATAACTATGTCCTTAATAAAAAAGAGAATGTATATATGTACATACACATCTGAATAACAATGTTTAAAGTGTTTGTTCAAAAACTTCACACAAAAATCATGCTATAAAAAACACAAATGATGATGTGCGACAATATTACAACACTCAAGGCGACTGCTGTTTAGCATACATCTTATGTTGAAGATGTGCCACCTCAATATGTATGTACATAATATATACCAAATAAAACTATACTAGTTCAAAAACCAGATCTCAAAAATCATTATATCAAACTAAATATACATTTGTTATAAAACATATTTACAATATAAAATATATAATAAAAAGTCTATATCATGGATACAAAAAGAAATGTATTTATCCAGTTTACATCCATAAACATACATAATGTTATGAAATACAGATCATAATGTTAAATTTAATGAATTGTACACATACACATTTCCACACATAATCCAACCTATAATAGTCCACTGCAAATTTCCAAGGTGGTAGTATGTCCCTACCATTGAATACTTATACCTCAGCTCATAAAGGGCTATGAATGATTAAAGGCCTACATATGCATACCACAATTCAGAAGAAAGTCTAGTGCTCACTAATACTATCATGACATTATTAAATAGTATCAGAATATATAATTCTAGGGCACAGTCACAAGCTTCATCTACGTTCAATTAGCACAGGTTTTAAAGAAATGGAGCCATTCAGCCCTGGTGGAATATGTGCCGCTAATTTCAGTATCCAATGTAGCTCGGTTCTAGCCAATCTTTGTTCAATACTCCCTCCTCTTAAGGTTGGAGTGATTATATCCAATGCCCTGAATGTAAAAGAATGAGAGGGACACTCTTTAATATGCCTGGCCAAAGCATTTGTGTCCTCCTGTTTGCGGATCTCATAGAGATGGTCGTAGATACGGTCCCTTAACCTTCTCTTTGTGAGACCCACATAAAATACAGTACAAACAGAACAGGTGGCCAGATAAATCACATTTTTGGTGTTGCAATCAGCATAATATCTAGGTTTGAAGACAAAATTCATGCTGGGGTGTTGGAAAAGCTGTACACTGCTTATACTATTACACCTAGGGCAGTGTAAACAGGGATATGTTCCTTTTCTCACCAAATCTCCTAGTGTTAGACCGGTGGACTTTCCTATATTCGTAACCTGCCGGTCATTGCACAGTTGCCTCTTAAGATTATTGCTATTGCTATAGCAAAATGTTGGTGTAGAACCTACAATATTACTGATCTCTTTATTTACTGTAAGAACATTCCAATGCTTCCTTATCACACTTCTAACACTCTCCACCTCATTGGTAAATTTGATTGCATAACTAAGCCTTTTTCCATAAGTATTGGAGCCGGTAGTGGCTTCCATCCTGTATCCTCTTTTAGTGGAGAATTCCATGCTAGCATCATGCTCTAAGTCTCCAATGATTTCATTTCTCACCCTTCTAACCATATTCATGTCATACCCCCTGTCTCTAAACAGAGATTCCATGTTGTTAACTTCTTTCAAAAGATCATCTCTATTTTGACAGAGTCTGGATACTCTGATGAATTGACTGGTGACTATACCACGAAAGGTGTAAGCTGGATGCATGCTATCGGGTGCTAACAGTGCATTTTTCCATACCGTTTTTCTATAGATCCTAGTGACAACCTCACCTTCTTTAGTCAATCTAAGTGTGACATCAAGGAAATTAACCTCATAACCTGAAATCTCTACTGTAAACCTTAAGAAATCAGTTGTGGTTTGTAGATAACCAAGGAAGTGTTGGAAACGGTCAACCGTGCCTTCCCAAAATATAAGTATGTCATCTACAAACCTTCTGTAAAATCTTATACATCTAGAGAATTCGTGGGTAAATAGAAACAACTTTTCCCACCAGTAAACCACCAAGTTAGCATAGGTATTGGCACAGGGGGTGCCCATGGCAACCCCCCATGCCTGTAGGAAATAATCATTCTCAAAAATGAATACATTGTTGTTAAGCACTATATCGAGAAGCTGAGTTATCAATATTATTCTATCATTTGAGAATTGAGTTTCTTTGTGCAGAAGCTCTCTGATGTACTGTATCCCTATATCATTGGGGATTGAGGTAAAAAGTTTCTCCACGTCCATGGTTATGAGGAGGTACTCTGTGTCTCTCATTTCTAGATGTAGGCCCTTAAGGCTATCTATAAGTTGGTAAGTGTCACTAAGGATAGTATGGCAATTATTCACTACTGGATGTAGGAGGCTTTCCAAAAAGATCGATATATGGGCGGTAACCCACCCTTCACCCGCTACAATAGGCCTCATCGGTACAGGCCAGATCTCTTTATGGATCTTAGGGAGACCCTTGACGATGGGAATGACTGGATCAGATACTAACAGATATTCATACATTTCTACACTAATTTGTCTGCATAGTAATAGGTCATATACATTATCTTGAACTGTTAATATAATAGAGGAGGCCTGCTGTGCAGTAATGCGTTTATAGGTGTTTTGATCAGACAGTAACAGCCTCATACTATTCACATAATCATCCACATCCATCAACACTACACCCCCCCCCCTTTATCAGCAGGTTTCACAATCAAATTATCATCACTTCTCAATTTAGCCAGAGCTTGAAATTCTTCCCTGTTGAGATTACAAAACCTTCCTTTTATGTTTTTACATGCCATAGAAAACAGTGCATAAAAATCTCTCTCACATAGATCCAAAAAGCATTGCACTATTGGATGTATGGGAGGTGTAAAAGTACTTTTGTTTTTAAATATAACACCGGATTTCATTCCCTCAGTCATCCCAGTCTCAACAGTAGAGAAAAGCAACTTAAGGCAAACCCGTCTACAAAATAGTCTTAAATCCAATAAAGTGTCCTCTAGTGATGATCTAGTTGACGGAATAAATGTAAGCCCTCTATTGAGAAGGCTATGCATAGCTGTGTCCATATTATAGCTAGAAAAATTAAACACAAGAGTCAATTTCTGGTTCTTCTGTTGACCATGTTGCCTTCTTCTGAAAACTTCCGTTTTCTTGGTCCCCTGCTGCTGGATCTCCCCCTGGAATTGGGGGCAAACTTCCTTTGATAGGGTAAAAAAGGTGGATTCGAGGTGCCTGATACATAGTTGCTTTTGGGTATTACTCCTGGATTCTTATGTCCTTGTAAGGCCTCTTGATTAGGTGGAGGTGTATCTGTGGTTGGAAAATCTATAGGGTGCAGAGCACTGACCCTATTAGAAGAAACCACTGACTGTGGAATGAATTGAGAATTGTTAAGCTGCTGAAACAGATTATTGGTAGATTCTGCATTCGCTGTCACATTACTGTGCTTCTGTGCATTCTGCATAGAGTTAGCCTGACCATCCTGGTGCCTAGGCCATACAAAAACATGACCGTTCTGGAAGTCCAAAAGATCTCTCCTTAATTTATGCTGTTTGGTCTTACACAGTCTTTCACCAAAAGATTTAACATGTGTAAAAGTCAATTGGAGTTTCTCTAAGCAATACTCTGAGTTGAAGCTATCCACTATCCTTTGGTAAAGTACATCAGTTTTAGCACGAAGATCAGTTTCCAGTGGAGAAAAGTAATTCAGAAGTAATTTTACATAGTCAAATCCCAGGCCTATATTCAAGTCTTGCCATTGCTTTAATAAGAAAGGGTGGGAGTCCCCATACGTAGGCATGCAGAAAACCCGCATGCCTCTGGGGACTACCTTATGGTGCAAGCAAGCAATCCCTCAGGTGGCTGTAAGGAGCTTTAAAGAAGTTTTTATGTCTGATCCTAGCTTAGCTAGAGGCAGGTTGGGTGAGATGGTGACTTCGAAAGTGACCGCTTTATGGTCGGATCTTACCAGGGAGGGTGATACTACAGGGATGCTGCAGTGGTTACTCATGTTGGTTAATACCAAATTCAAGATATTATCACCTCTGTGGAGGCATTGACTAGCTGTTCCAAGGCATTTGCATTGACAAAATTGAGGAATCCCTGGGCATTTGTTTTGTGCCATGAGTAGTTCTTCCAATCTATGTCTGGGAAGTTAAAGTTACCCAGGATCAGGGTAAAGGGTTGAATCTTGATAGATTCGAGCAGGTCCAAATAGCTGGATTGGGCATATAGAGTCAGATTTGGGGGCTGGTAGCTAGCTATGATTTGAATAGGGGTCTTGTTAATGGCTAACTGCACCTGGAGTGTCTCCTGTGTGTTGTACTGTTTGACAAGCCTGAAGGTGTGTATGTCTTTAATGTATATTGAAACTCCTCCTATTTTTGCTTTACTACCCACAGTTTGGGATCTGAATGTATGATAGGATGAGTAACCAGGTAAGGCTGGGGTGCTCTCCGCAGCTTTGAACCAGGTTTCTATGACTGCACAGATGTCACCATTTTCCAGGCTTAAGAATGCTTACAATGAGTGCAGTTTCATATTTAGACTGCTAGCATTTAGAAGCATGACCTTTAATTTGTGTTTTGTTGAAATTTTTATGTCAGTTTTATCGACCTCAGGACTTTTCCTAAAAAAGGCACTATGGGGGAGGCAAGAGCCTTTGCCGGTAGCCTGAAGCCCAGGTGAGAAAGATGCAGGCCATCTATGGCAAAGCATCGTGGTCTGTCGATCATATCTTCCCAGGCTGTCATGTACTGGATCCCCCTGAAATGACACCAGAAATGATGCCAATTTTTAAAGTCAATCATTTTCTGTTTGTATTGAGGATTTATGTCATGTGGAATGTAATGTGGCTAAGTGTCTCAATTTGTAATTATCAATGCAGGTACTAAAAACTTATAATTACCACACTTCAGCCACATCTGCTGTGGTAGTACAAGTTGTTAGCTAGAGATTCTTTGCATTTATTTTTGTTTATTTGTGCTTTTTTTATCCACAATGGAAAGTTAAAGTTCAAATTTCAGAATCAGGTAAGGATATAAAATTCATTGGCCTGCCATAGATCTAAGAAAACGTATCCCCAAACTGTAGATCCAGAGTTTTCTTAAATGAATCATTTTCAATAGTGTTTAAGTCTATAGCTAGTTGGTTTTGTCTTTTCACCACTCTTTCAAAGCATTACATTATGGATATATTTATTGTCTTTATAGCTTGTCTTTTCAGCATCTTAATTGCATAGGTTCTTTTTTTCTGAATTTGATGTAACCCCCAGCATCCAAAGCAACACTCACCAGAGAATGTTTTATAAATGTTTATATGATCCTTTTTTTGCTGCCCTATCTTGTGGAAAATAAGCCCAACTTGTGTAAGTGTTGATGGCAAGACAGCCCTCACAGGTCTTCAAGTCTTGTAGTAAAGATGCAGTGCTATCTTTCAGTGCTAACTGCTAAACATTTCATGACAGTGGAAAAAAATGCTATAATGTTGCATTTTATGAGCACCTTTTGCTCCCTGCTTTATCCTAATGCTTCCTCCAAAGTGCCCCACATGTGCACCAGGTCTACCAGCTGCTCTGATTTCCCCTGGACTTTATCTGGTATTGCTGGGGCTAGGTGCAGAACATAAGGATGTCCTGCAGGTCTTAGCCATCATCATCAACCAGAGTGCATTTTTAATTTGGGTGCTGGGTGCTACCTGGTACTACCCTCTCCCAGTGTGGTGTCCTTGGTTGCATATAAGTGGTGGATGTGCAATGGTGGCATGTGATGTATCACCTCATCCCCATAGCATCTCAACTATTTCTGCTACCCTTTTCACCTCCTTGGACTATGCCCACACAGCACAACATCTCCGGTCTCTACCAATGATCACTGTAAGGAACACCAATGTAACCTCCCACCCCCTCCCAAATGGGTACACCCATCCCTTCCTTGTCATTAGATCAATTGCTCTGACCACTAATCAGACCCAGGTTGGCAGGGCTATAGTTAGGGCTTTATTCCTATATACCACCGAATTGGTGCAGTACAGAAAATTTGACCTCATAAGGCTGGTATAACCTCTAACAAGAGCATCTCTTTTTCTAGATTTAAATACTCTAAAAATGCTACCAAGAAATTTGTTGCTTGAACTGAGTTAAATATATTTAGCCCCCATTGAAGGTGTATAATTCTTATTAAGAGCAGAAACCTATCACATGGAAGAGGATATAACATCTTTATCTAATAAAGGACAACAGAGGAATAGTACCATTGCCTTAAAAAATTTAAGCTGCCCCAGAATTATTCTGCTACAGGAAGGAACAATAAGAATAAAATAAATTATTAATAATTGCCTGATTTCAATCCAGCTCACTGAATTTCTAAACTGTTTGTCCCAGAGAGGGTTACAGTGAAAGCAAGCTTGGCAGAGTAAGTTACACTTCACCAGAAGAAAAGCTAAGGTGGGGCAAAGGAGGTAGCCACTCTGAACACAAGTTGTCAGTGGGCATGATCTGCAAATGCAGATCAGTGGGGTAGGACAGTACATGCATTCATTTCTGTACTGACATTTCTAATTGCAAGTTAAGAAATGAAATACAGCTTTTGCTGTTTGAACTCCAGCACTTGATTCAGTGCTTCATATGTGATATAACTCATATAGACACTTGCTACAAATGTTGCAAGTGCTTTGCTACAGTTTTTAAGTGCAATAAAACAGAGAACCTGACATTACTTAGGAGAGAAGTGAGGAGTGCCAAATCAGAGACGGGATCTTTTTTTTTTTTTTTTTTTTTGCTTTTCAGATTTTAGTGCAGATTAAGGAAGGATGGTCAAATGGACCACTCCATTCTTCCTGCTCCTTATTGAGAAACAGTCACATTCCCAGATGAGCTGCAAGATTCTGTCTCTTCAACATGCCCTGGGTCTGCCCCAAAGCCTCCTCTCAGTGTCCATGCCTTTCACAAATCCTGTGGAAGGTGCCCAGGGAGAATCCTTACTAGTTATCCAGACCACTTGTACTGACCTTTCTTAATGTGAAGGAATAGTGGCTTCACTTTTACAATCGTCCAGGACTTCTAAGTTCTTCAATTTATCAGACAGAGTGACAGCAACCCTTTGAAGGAATCAGAGTTTTACCACTTGTATCTTAGATCTCATTCTTTTGTTTTGTACCTAAATCTTGTGACTATGACTGAGGATGGAGAAACTGGACAAACAGTGAACTGGGGGCTTCATTCTATGACTCACTTCACCAGCACTGCTCAGGATAGCACCTACAGTCCTTCAAATGCTGCATCCATGCCCTGCTCAGTCACTCTGTCCTCCAGGATAATGCTTACTTTACCTCTACTGCAGTGCCCATACAGTGATCAGTCACTCGATCCCCCAGGAAAGCACTATCTCCATTGCTGTATCCATGCACTAGTTAATCTCTCAGTCTCACAGGACAACACCTACAGTACGTCTACTGCTAGATTCATGGAGCCATCAGTTGCTGGATTCCCCCAGGACAGGTCTTACAGTACTTTCTCTGTTGCAATGATGCAGTGATCAGTCACTCGATCCCCCAGAACAACACCTACAGCACTTTCACTGCTTCAACCATGTAGTGCTCAGTTGCCGGATCCCCAAGGACAACACCTACATTGCTTCCACTTCTTCACCAATGTACTAGACAGTAATTTGATAACACAGGACAACATCTACAGTATCTGCACTGCTGCATTTATGCACTTCTTAGTCTCTCAGTCTCCCAGGATAACATCTACAGTAATGTCACTGATATATATTTCTGCTGAGCAGTCACTAAATCCCCCAGGAGGACACCTACAGTGCATCCACTACAGCACCCAAGCAGTAATCAATTGATCCCCAAGGACAACACCTACAGTCCCTCCACTACTAAATCTATGCAGTGATCAGTTGCTGGATCCCCAGGACAAAAGCTACAGTACTTCCACTGCTACACCCATGCAGTCATCACTCACTTGCTGCACCAGAGCAACACCAACAGTATATCTATTGCTGCACCCATGTACTGTTCACTCACTCAGTCCATCAAAATAACATCTACAGTGTTTCAGCTGCTGCCGCTGTTCAGTCATAAGTAGTTCAATCCCCCAGAAAAACAACTGCAGTACTTCTACCACTGCACCAATGCACTGGACTTCCTGTCACACAAATATTCATCCACTCTAATTTTAAAAGTATGTAATGAGCTAGCTATTTTCACTTGTTAACAAGATACCAGCATACCTAAACATTGCTCCCCTCTCACTTACAGTGAGCAAGTCACTCATTTTTTTTCTTCTGGCAAAGAACAATGACTTCTGATTTTGTAGTGTTAATTTTCATCCCAGCTACTTCATACATAGCAACATATTACTCCAGTGCACATTGGAAATTACAGTCCCTTAAAGGCAACAAAACAGGGCAACATCATCTGCACACAATAAAGATGCAAACTTTATTCCCACATGCAAGCTATTGCCCAAATATTGTGAACAGGAAGGTTGACAAGACATATCCTTAGTTACTTCCCATGCCTGCTCTGAATATATTCATCTTAATGTTGAGAACACAGGCACCACTCTTTTCACAAATGCAGACACCAAATGACATACAGCAATGGCCATTCACTCCCATACTGCTATAACACCTTACACAAGCATCCTGGAATACGCAGCCATTTGGCCTTCCCAGGTTAATAAGATGCAAGTAGTGCATGGAGCTTGGTGATTATAATCTAATAAAAAGACAAACTAGTTAAGTGCTTCTATAGTGCAAGACCCAATCATAACATTTGTTAAGCAATTCTGGTTAAGTTGTTAAAATCAGATCCAACAAAAGCCACAAACACTGGAAGAAATTTGTAACAGAAGGTCAGGAGAATTTGCCCCTATACTTTTAAATGGTATTATCAAAAAGAATAAGGATATTGATAATATGGAAAGTAGTTTTGATTCTACACTAGATATTGCTTAGACATGAGTGTCGATAGTGGTACTATTGAAGACATTAGAGGTAACAACTGGAAATTTATTATGGGACATGAAGATTTAACTGAAATATTGGGAAATAGCCCACATTTTGTTTTTAAGAAAAAAGGTAGTAAGTTGTTAGAACATGGTGACACTAGAATATTTCCACTTCATACTCAGAAAGCTAATGGTACCTGTAAGTGTTACAGCCGTAATGAATGTAGAAAAAGTATTTAATTCTGGCTGAAATTTTTCTTCTGTGCTTCCAGTGTTTGTGTTTTTTCTTAAATCAGATATTGTGCTAGGCAATTAAACCTGCCACTACTGGCCAGTAATCGACAGTGGCAGAATTAAAAAAGAGATTTGTTTCTGCCTGCAGATGTATACATATAATTAGTTTCAAGGAGGCTCATACCATCTTCAGAATGAAAAATATATAGTCTTGGTATCCACTGATTTTTATATATCATTTGATAATTATGAAGCAATTTTCTTGTTTTTCTCTCCAACTGATGAATACCCTTTGGGACCAGTCATTCATCCCAAAACTGTTATTTAGAACAGGAAGAGAAAATTGGTTTATAGTTTGGACTTTATTCCTAGATGTAAAAGCAGTTTTCAGTATTAGTTTTAGTTTTTTTGAAATATCTCTTACTATGTTTTATTCAGATTTGCTCATGTTTTATTGCTTTCTTTATTCCTTTATCACCTCATTGAACATGTGGGAGAAAAAGACAAATGCAGGTTTGTATAAAAGAACTGGAAACAGTCACACATCTTTTTGGTGGGTGTGATACACTCATGGCAGAAGGTCTGTATACCATAAGGCACAATAATGTATTAAGACTGTTGCATTGGGGATTGTGCAAATACTAAATTATTGAAATAGTTATGAAGCATTGGAAACATGAACAACAAAGCATTGCAGAGAATGGTGAAGGCGATATTGCTTGGGATCACCCATTGCCAACAGTTCAAAAATAGATGTGAAAAAACAGATATAGTAGTCCAGAAAAAAAAGACAAAAGTATCTTTGATCATTGAAATTGCTACACCCAGTGATTACAATAGCTTACGTACAGAGACACACAAAGTTATAACATTCCTGGATTTGCAGTCAGAAACAAGAGCAATGTGAAAGAAAGATAATCAGACAGTTTTAATGGCAGTAGGAACAACAGGTCTAATAAAACATATTTTACAGTCATATTTAGATATGTTAGCAATGCATGCAACTCCATATGAATTGCAGAAGGAGTCAGTTCTAGGTCCATTGCGGGTGCTGCAAAGAGCACTTTTGGCTAATATTAAAAATTGAAACAATACTACACTTGGCAACTGAAGTCTGTCATCTTGAACTTATCACGATCAAGACAAGAACATCTAGAATCACCTCTTCATATAATATATGGTTGAAATTCATAGAGCTGCTGGATAAACAGACTTTAATAAATAATTAACTAATAACTACTCATCACTTTTCTTTTGCTGTTTAAAAAGCTTTGCTTTATAGTAGACACCATTGTAAATAGTTATTATTGTTATTTTAAATATGTATATTTCTTTTATAATATTTCTATTATCACATATTCATGTTTTGTTGTTAAAATTTCCAATAAAAACAACTGAGAAAAAACCTGAAACAATAATTTCATGAACGTTAATCATATTCTCACTTAGAAACAGTGTCCATTTACATATTGGTATTAGAATCCCGAAAGACTGAGAGAAATTAAACTGGGAACAGTTTCATAGGCTTGGGCCAGATCGAGGTACACTAGGTACACTGTATTAAATGCATGGTTGCTATCTACATTTACAATTACTTTCTCAAAGAAGCTTAATAATTTAGGAAGACATGATATCCCTTTCACAAAAAAAAAAACATTGTTGGGTGTCTAGAGCAATAAGATTTTTTCTATATATTGGAGCTTATAAAATCAGATATAATATATCCCATGGCTTTGCATGTTAGGTTTGCTAGGTAGATGGTAGTATAGCTCCCAGTATTTGAGAGGGGCCCTCTTTATGGAGAAGCATAATAACAGCTGTTTAACATACATTAGGAACTCACCCTATAGTTATACTTAAGTTGAACAATTTTAGGAGGGGTTAGAGAAGGCATGATCAATGCTGTTGATTAAGCAACCAGGTGTATTGTTAGGGACCATAAAGACGGTATGTTTAGTTTTAGAAAACGCAGGTAGTGCAGGTGTGTCCAACACTGGTGAGGATGAGGTCAAGAAGGTTTTTGACTCCTAGTGGGCTGGTTAACTATTTGTTCAAGGGAGTCAGCATTTACTTAGTGTAGAAATCTTTTTGTATATTCAGCCTTTGTGGTATAGGTGCTCCAGTTAAACAATGCATAGCTGAAATCTCCTAGCAAAAAGGGTATTTTTATTTATGGCTAATTCAATAAACACATTTAAAAATCTTTCATAGACCTCTGGGGAACAAGAAAGGTGACCTACAGCAGGCTATGAACTGATAATTTGTCTTCTTTTGGGTAACTTGAAGTTTAATAATGTTTCTTTTGTAGGCTGTGGGAAACTGTTTAGAGATAATTGGGCTTCTAGCAAACATTGATACATCCTTGCAGTTCCCAATAGTTTGAATATATTGTCGGTACTGAAACACAATAAAGAGAGAGAGAGAGAGAGAGAGAGAGCTGCCTTTACACTGAAACCAAGTCTGTGTTACAGCACAGATATGGATGTACTGAAGCTGCAGAAGAGTCTCAAGATGTTGTTGTTTATTATTAAAACTTCTGGCATTAAGAAGAGCAACTTTGATGTGACCTGGTCTAGAATTTACTGGAAGCTTTTTTTCTAAATAGCCTAATTTTAAAGCCAATTATCTTCTCTTTATCTGGGCATCATTCTGGCTGAAGGTAGGCTTCCATTCAGGAACCATGTTTTCTATACATTTGACAGATACAACATGTCTCTCTGCACAGCCTTCTAGACCAAACACCTCAAGCCATTCATTCCTACATGAGCCACCACAATGTGGTGCACATAGGTTCATAGGTGTACAAACACAAGGGCCTTTTTAAGCCTAGCTATGCATCACAAATTTCTGACAAGTTCTGATACCCTTGATAAGTGTAAGCATGAGCCTGGGAGATGAACCATTTACAGGTTACCTGTGTCTATTAGCGACATAGGTGACAAACCAGGGATGCATTTCTGGTTTCCCATCCAATTTTCCAAGTTGCACTTGAATTGGGTTAGGAAGAAACTCTGCTTCACATGGATAGGGAGCCTGTTCCATAGACGGGGTAGTCTCTGGGATACATACCTGTCTCTCCAGCAGGTCCTATTTATATTACAGGCAAGGTTTAAGTCTTTAGAATGGGTAATTCTGATGCTGTTTGTTTCATGGATATGCAGAACGTCCATCAGAGTAGGGTCTGACAGTGCCTTGTATGTCACACATAGATCTCCCCTCAAAAGCCTGTAGGAGACAGAATACAGGGATATGGCCTTGAGGCAGTCTGCATAGGACATTTTATTTATGCCCTGTATTCTTTTAGTGAGGAACCTCTGTGGACGTTCCAATTGTTGGACATGCCTGGTTAGGTACATACAAAAGGGGGCATTGTACTCAATGAGAAGTCTGATGAATGCCGTGAATAGTGGAACAATGACTTCCTTGGCTTGAATGACTGCAGGTTCCTCATGACATCATGGATCCTGTCAGTGGAAGGGAAGCTCTCAATCAGTTTTTATCTAGTCTACTAATTGAAAAGTCAACCTGCCTCATAGAGTTACCAATTACTAGGACACTTCTACTTGGATGTGCAAACATAGCGGCAGTAGAAGGTTTGCAGGATGCAGTCTGGTGACTCCCTGAGTTATATGTGTATGGTGGAGTTGTATCTGTAGTCTGCTGCCAAGGGTCTTTATTCCTTATTCTTGGAGACTTAAGGAGTGATTTTTACAATCTCAGCATGTTGTTTCGGAATGATTTTGTTGATGTACAGATGCATTTATGTGTTGCTTACTGGCCATCTGTTCCAATGAGAAGGTGGCCTCCAGGTTAGTTATATAATTACACCTTTACCAAATGATCTTACGTCAGTCTAGTAGTAATTGTTGTCAGTGAGCAGCAGTCAGTTCCCATCTCAGAATACCAAGTGCAATTATATTAACATGCGAAAGCATACAGGGAGTCTAGACTTCTGTGTTTGTCAGGTGGATTTAGTTAATTAAATTAGCAAGAGAAGGAATGATACATTGAAGGAATATAGTCAGTAAGCAGAGAAGCTATATTAGATAGATAAACAGTGAGATCAAAAAGTCAGTTGATTGTGCAGTGTGTACAAATAAATTCTTAAGAGCTTCCATTAACTCTTCCGATTCAACAAAAATATCAACAAATCTAAGGTAATATTTGGCGAAGCACCAGAACTTGTTGTAGACTGCTTCAACCTCCCACTTAGCTAACACAGTATTAGCTAGGCTAGGGGCTATAGCTGCTCCCATTGCAATTCCATGTTTCTGTATCTTGTTCCTTTCTGGAGATGGGTCTACTTTTAAATTTCAAAATCTCAAAACCTCAAACCTCTAAATCCCGACTTTCAAAATTTTGAAGTTTTGGAATCTTGAAATATAACAATGGAGATCACTGTATAGTGTGGAATGGGACCTTTACCATTCTCTTTACTACAGTACAATCTCAGAGTTGGTATATTTAAGTAGCAGGGGGTGTGGGGGGTGCAGGGGGGGCTTGCCCCCCTGCAAAAACATGATTTCTGAGGTTTTCTTCTTTTAGGTGTTTTTTAGTTTTCATTTCGAGATTCCAAAACCTAGAACTTCTGAATGATGGGATTTAGAGATTTGAGGTTTTGGGATTTCAAAATTTAAAAGTAGACCCCTGGACTAAAAGTTAATTACTAGTTCTGCACTGCGGTATATTCTGACTTTGTACTCTTTCTGTTTCTTATTTTAGTTTGGATTGTAAAAAAATGACTTGTGTTACATCAGGCTAACTTTTAGATGTAGTCTAGACTCATTACTATGTTTGAGGTTGTCAGTCTTGATTTATGATCTTTTGTGTTTTTTATGTGTGTGTGTATATATATATATATATATATATATATATATATATATCGAGAGAGAGAGATATTAATTTTCCATGGGGTAAAGCTGTTATTGAAAAGTTGATCTGATGAAGTCCAGTTGGTGGATGAAAGCACTTAAGGATGAGTTATTCATAGGTTCCTAGGATGATACTAGGCTATTGGCCCAGAGGCCCTTATAAGCCTAGCCAAGAATTTTGTCCATGTTTCCACAAAGTCAGCACCTGATTCCCCTGTCCAGCAGGGACACAGGTGGGATCCCAGGGGTATATTTACTGTTTCTCATACAGTCATTCAGGTTCCTCTTAAAGAGGGCTTATAGAGGTAGTCTGCTTGACATGGAGAGGGAGTCTATTCCACAGATGGGGGAGTCTTTGGGACATAAATCTATCCTGCTAACAAGTTCTATTAATGTCATAGACCAGGTTGAGGCCTTCCATGTGGGTTGTGTGAGTGGAGTTTGACTTACAAATATGCAGCAACTCCATCAAGGTTGGGTCTGAGATGGCCTTGTATGCCAAACACAGGCCACTTCTGAGCAGTTTGTATGAGACTGAGTAGAGTAGCGGATAAGGTACACATACTAAACCTAGAGTACTTGATAATAGTTTTCAATCTTACTCACAAACACTGGCTAATCTACAATGTATGTACTGTACCTGTGTACTATGTATGTATTCTACCTATGTTCCATATTTCAGCTGTACACCACAAATCTATTAATTACCTTTATTTTTAAATTAATATTTTTTTGTTTGTTCTCTCCACTGTAACTGTTGATGTGCTGCATACCACTGTAAAAACATGTCTTTTGTAATTTGTGTGTATACTGATCATGTCTAAATAACTAAATGTATCTGTAATTTTTCTATGTGGAGCTTTTCTTCCCGGGCCTCTGCTGAAAAAGGGCCTTTTCGGCTCAGTCAGACACCCCTGGTTAACAAATGTAAAATAAATAAATAAATAAATAAATAAATAAATAAATAAATGAATAAATAAATAAATAGAGGGACAGGGCTTTTAGTCTATCTGTGTTGGATAGGTGTTTGAGACCCTGGATTTTCCTGGTCAGGAACCTCTGTCGTCGCTCCAGCTGATGCATGTGCATGGCAAGGTACATGTTGAAGGGGGCATTGTACTTGATAATGGGTCTGAAAAGGG